>NW_027102277.1:0-299188 GCF_035609145.1 Eleutherodactylus coqui
TGGACAGTCCTTAAAGATGCATTATTGTGTGTGGGTGGCCTTCTAAGAGACAACCCTGGGAATGGACAGACCTTTGGAAATGTCAATGTGGCTTATGAAGTGGAAAGCCACTTGAACATGTGACATGTTTTGCGGACTGGCCCTTTAAGAGGCAGACCCTAGAAGTGGACAAACCCTTGAAGAGGTGACAAATTTAGGGAATTATGTCCTTTAAGAGGTTGACCAGGGTTGTGTACAAACCCTCAAAACAACAGCATTTTAAGTGTACTGGCCCTTTAAGAGGTGGACCTGGGAAGCTTACGGACCTTTAAAATTGGCAATACTTTAAGGTGACTGGCCTATGAAGAGGATGACCATGGAAGTGGACAGTCCTTAAAGATGCATTATTGTGTGTGGGTGGCCTTCTAAGAGACAACCCTGGGAATGGACAGACCTTTGGAAATGTCAATGTGGCTTATGAAGTGGAAAGCCACTTGAACATGTGACATGTTTTGCGGACTGGCCCTTTAAGAGGCAGACCCTAGAAGTGGACACACCCTTGAAGAGGTGACAAATTTAGGGAATTATGTCCTTTAAGAGGTTGACCAGGGTTGTGTACAAACCCTCAAAACAACAGCATTTTAAGTGTACTGGCCCTTTAAGAGGTGGACCTGGGAAGCTTACGGACCTTTAAAATTGGCAATACTTTAAGGTGACTGGCCTATGAAGAGGATGACCATGGAAGTGGACAGTCCTTAAAGATGCATTATTGTGTGTGGGTGGCCATCTAAGAGACAACCCTGGGAATGGACAGACCTTTGGAAATGTCAATGTGGCTTATGAGGTGGAAAGCCACTTGAACATGTGACATGTTTTGATGACTGGCCCTTTAAGAGGCAGACCCTAGAAGTGGACAAACCCTTGAAGAGGTGACAAATTTAGGGAATTATGTCCTTTAAGAGGTTGACCAGGGTTGTGTACAAACCCTCAAAACAACAGCATTTTAAGTGTACTGGCCCTTTAAGAGGTGGACCTGGGAAGCTTACGGACCTTTAAAATTGGCAATACTTTAAGGTGACTGGCCTATGAAGAGGATGACCATGGAAGTGGACAGTCCTTAAAGATGCATTATTGTGTGTGGGTGGCCTTCTAAGAGACAACCCTGGGAATGGACAGACCTTTGGAAATGTCAATGTGGCTTATGAAGTGGAAAGCCACTTGAACATGTGACATGTTTTGCGGACTGGCCCTTTAAGAGGCAGACCCTAGAAGTGGACAAACCCTTGAAGAGGTGACAAATTTAGGGAATTATGTCCTTTAAGAGGTTGACCAGGGTTGTGTACAAACCCTCGAAACAACAGCATTTTAAGTGTACTGGCCCTTTAAGAGGTGGACCTGGGAAGCTTACAGACCTTTAAAATTGGCAATACTTTAAGGTGACTGGCCTATGAAGAGGATGACCATGGAAGTGGACAGTCCTTAAAGATGCATTATTGTGTGTGGGTGGCCTTCTAAGAGACAACCCTGGGAATGGACAGACCTTTGGAAATGTCAATGTGGCTTATGAAGTGGAAAGCCACTTGAACATGTGACATGTTTTGATGACTGGCCCTTTAAGAGGCAGACCCTAGAAGTGGACAAACCCTTGAAGAGGTGACAAATTTAGGGAATTATGTCCTTTAAGAGGTTGACCAGGGTTGTGTACAAACCCTTGAAACAACAGCATTTTAAGTGTACTGGCCCTTTAAGAGGTGGACCTGGGAAGCTTACAGACCTTTAAAATTGGCAATACTTTAAGGTGACTGGCCTATGAAGAGGATGACCATGGAAGTGGACAGTCCTTAAAGATGCATTATTGTGTGTGGGTGGCCTTCTAAGAGACAACCCTGGGAATGGACAGACCTTTGGAAATGTCAATGTGGCTTATGAAGTGGAAAGCCACTTGAACATGTGACATGTTTTGATGACTGGCCCTTTAAGAGGCAGACCCTAGAAGTGGACAAACCCTTGAAGAGGTGACAAATTTAGGGAATTATGTCCTTTAAGAGGTTGACCAGGGTTGAGTACAAACCCTTGAAACAACAGCATTTTAAGTGTACTGGCCCTTTAAGAGGTGGACCTGGGAAGCTTACAGACCTTTAAAATTGACAATACTTTAAGGTGACTGGCCTATGAAGAGGATGACCATGGAAGTGGACAGTCCTTAAAGATGCATTATTGTGTGTGGGTGGCCTTCTAAGAGACAACCCTGGGAATGGACAGACCTTTGGAAATGTCAATGTGGCTTATGAAGTGGAAAGCCACTTGAACATGTGACATGTTTTGCGGACTGGCCCTTTAAGAGGCAGACCCTAGAAGTGGACAAACCCTTGAAGAGGTGACAAATTTAGGGAATTATGTCCTTTAAGAGGTTGACCAGGGTTGTGTACAAACCCTCAAAACAACAGCATTTTAAGTGTACTGGCCCTTTAAGAGGTGGACCTGGGAAGCTTACGGACCTTTAAAATTGGCAATACTTTAAGGTGACTGGCCTATGAAGAGGATGACCATGGAAGTGGACAGTCCTTAAAGATGCATTATTGTGTGTGGGTGGCCTTCTAAGAGACAACCCTGGGAATGGACAGACCTTTGGAAATGTCAATGTGGCTTATGAAGTGGAAAGCCACTTGAACATGTGACATGTTTTGATGACTGGCCCTTTAAGAGGCAGATCCTAGAAGTGGACAAACCCTTGAAGAGGTGACAAATTTAGGGAATTATGTCCTTTAAGAGGTTGACCAGGGTTGTGTACAAACCCTTGAAACAACAGCATTTTAAGTGTACTGGCCCTTTAAGAGGTGGACCTGGGAAGCTTACAGACCTTTAAAATTGGCAATACTTTAAGGTGACTGGCCTATGAAGAGGATGACCATGGAAGTGGACAGTCCTTAAAGATGCATTATTGTGTGTGGGTGGCCTTCTAAGAGACAACCCTGGGAATGGACAGACCTTTGGAAATGTCAATGTGGCTTATGAAGTGGAAAGCCACTTGAACATGTGACATGTTTTGATGACTGGCCCTTTAAGAGGCAGACCCTAGAAGTGGACAAACCCTTGAAGAGGTGACAAATTTAGGGAATTATGTCCTTTAAGAGGTTGACCAGGGTTGTGTACAAACCCTTGAAACAACAGTATTTTAAGTGTACTGGCCCTTTAAGAGGTGGACCTGGGAAGCTTACAGACCTTTAAAATTGGCAATACTTTAAGGTGACTGGCCTATGAAGAGGATGACCATGGAAGTGGACAGTCCTTAAAGATGCATTATTGTGTGTGGGTGGCCTTCTAAGAGACAACCCTGGGAATGGACAGACCTTTGGAAATGTCAATGTGGCTTATGAAGTGGAAAGCCACTTGAACATGTGACATGTTTTGCGGACTGGCCCTTTAAGAGGCAGACCCTAGAAGTGGACAAACCCTTGAAGAGGTGACATATTTAGGGAATTATGTCCTTTAAGAGGTTGACCAGGGTTGTGTACAAACCCTCGAAACAACAGCATTTTAAGTGTACTGGCCCTTTAAGAGGTGGACCTGGGAAGCTTACGGACCTTTAAAATTGGCAATACTTTAAGGTGACTGGCCTATGAAGAGGATGACCATGGAAGTGGACAGTCCTTAAAGATGCATTATTGTGTGTGGGTGGCCTTCTAAGAGACAACCCTGGGAATGGACAGACCTTTGGAAATGTCAATGTGGCTTATGAAGTGGAAAGCCACTTGAACATGTGACATGTTTTGATGACTGGCCCTTTAAGAGGCAGACCCTAGAAGTGGACAAACCCTTGAAGAGGTGACAAATTTAGGGAATTATGTCCTTTAAGAGGTTGACCAGGGTTGTGTACAAACCCTCGAAACAACAGCATTTTAAGTGTACTGGCCCTTTAAGAGGTGGACCTGGGAAGCTTACAGACCTTTAAAATTGGCAATACTTTAAGGTGACTGGCCTATGAAGAGGATGACCATGGAAGTGGACAGTCCTTAAAGATGCATTATTGTGTGTGGGTGGCCTTCTAAGAGACAACCCTGGGAATGGACAGACCTTTGGAAATGTCAATGTGGCTTATGAAGTGGAAAGCCACTTGAACATGTGACATGTTTTGATGACTGGCCCTTTAAGAGGCAGACCCTAGAAGTGGACAAACCCTTGAAGAGGTGACAAATTTAGGGAATTATGTCCTTTAAGAGGTTGACCAGGGTTGTGTACAAACCCTCGAAACAACAGCATTTTAAGTGTACTGGCCCTTTAAGAGGTGGACCTGGGAAGCTTTGCAGACCTTTAAAATTGGCAATACTTTAAGGTGACTGGCCTATGAAGAGGATGACCATGGAAGTGGACAGTCCTTAAAGATGCATTATTGTGTGTGGGTGGCCTTCTAAGAGACAACCCTGGGAATGGACAGACCTTTGGAAATGTCAATGTGGCTTATGAAGTGGAAAGCCACTTGAACATGTGACATGTTTTGCGGACTGGCCCTTTAAGAGGCAGACCCTAGAAGTGGACAAACCCTTGAAGAGGTGACAAATTTAGGGAATTATGTCCTTTAAGAGGTTGACCAGGGTTGTGTACAAACCCTTGAAACAACAGCATTTTAAGTGTACTGGCCCTTTAAGAGGTGGACCTGGGAAGCTTACAGACCTTTAAAATTGGCAATACTTTAAGGTGACTGGCCTATGAAGAGGATGACCATGGAAGTGGACAGTCCTTAAAGATGCATTATTGTGTGTGGGTGGCCTTCTAAGAGACAACCCTGGGAATGGACAGACCTTTGGAAATGTCAATGTGGCTTATGAAGTGGAAAGCCACTTGAACATGTGACATGTTTTGATGACTGGCACTTTAAGAGGCAGACCCTAGAAGTGGACAAACCCTTGAAGAGGTGACAAATTTAGGGAATTATGTCCTTTAAGAGGTTGACCAGGGTTGTGTACAAACCCTCGAAACAACAGCATTTTAAGTGTACTGGCCCTTTAAGAGGTGGACCTGGGAAGCTTACAGACCTTTAAAATTGGCAATACTTTAAGGTGACTGGCCTATGAAGAGGATGACCATGGAAGTGGACAGTCCTTAAAGATGCATTATTGTGTGTGGGTGGCCTTCTAAGAGACAACCCTGGGAATGGACAGACCTTTGGAAATGTCAATGTGGCTTATGAAGTGGAAAGCCACTTGAACATGTGACATGTTTTGATGACTGGCCCTTTAAGAGGCAGACCCTAGAAGTGGACAAACCCTTGAAGAGGTGACAAATTTAGGGAATTATGTCCTTTAAGAGGTTGACCAGGGTTGTGTACAAACCCTTGAAACAACAGCATTTTAAGTGTACTGGCCCTTTAAGAGGTGGACCTGGGAAGCTTACAGACCTTTAAAATTGGCAATACTTTAAGGTGACTGGCCTATGAAGAGGATGACCATGGAAGTGGACAGTCCTTAAAGATGCATTATTGTGTGTGGGGTGGCCTTCTAAGAGACAACCCTGGGAATGGACAGACCTTTGGAAATGTCAATGTGGCTTATGAAGTGGAAAGCCACTTGAACATGTGACATGTTTTGCGGACTGGCCCTTTAAGAGGCAGACCCTAGAAGTGGACAAACCCTTGAAGAGGTGACAAATTTAGGGAATTATGTCCTTTAAGAGGTTGACCAGGGTTGTGTACAAACCCTTGAAACAACAGCATTTTAAGTGTACTGGCCCTTTAAGAGGTGGACCTGGGAAGCTTACAGACCTTTAAAATTGGCAATACTTTAAGGTGACTGGCCTATGAAGAGGATGACCATGGAAGTGGACAGTCCTTAAAGATGCATTATTGTGTGTGGGTGGCCTTCTAAGAGACAACCCTGGGAATGGACAGACCTTTGGAAATGTCAATGTGGCTTATGAGGTGGAAAGCCACTTGAACATGTGACATGTTTTGCGGACTGGCCCTTTAAGAGGCAGACCCTAGAAGTGGACAAACCCTTGAAGAGGTGACAAATTTAGGGAATTATGTCCTTTAAGAGGTTGACCAGGGTTGTGTACAAACCCTTGAAACAACAGCATTTTAAGTGTACTGGCCCTTTAAGAGGTGGACCTGGGAAGCTTACAGACCTTTAAAATTGGCAATACTTTAAGGTGACTGGCCTATGAAGAGGATGACCATGGAAGTGGACAGTCCTTAAAGATGCATTATTGTGTGTGGGTGGCCTTCTAAGAGACAACCCTGGGAATGGACAGACCTTTGGAAATGTCAATGTGGCTTATGAAGTGGAAAGCCACTTGAACATGTGACATGTTTTGATGACTGGCCCTTTAAGAGGCAGACCCTAGAAGTGGACAAACCCTTGAAGAGGTGACAAATTTAGGGAATTATGTCCTTTAAGAGGTTGACCAGGGTTGTGTACAAACCCTTGAAACAACAGCATTTTAAGTGTACTGGCCCTTTAAGAGGTGGACCTGGGAAGCTTACAGACCTTTAAAATTGGCAATACTTTAAGGTGACTGGCCTATGAAGAGGATGACCATGGAAGTGGACAGTCCTTAAAGATGCATTATTGTGTGTGGGTGGCCTTCTAAGAGACAACCCTGGGAATGGACAGACCTTTGGAAATGTCAATGTGGCTTATGAAGTGGAAAGCCACTTGAACATGTGACATGTTTTGCGGACTGGCCCTTTAAGAGGCAGACCCTAGAAGTGGACAAACCCTTGAAGAGGTGACAAATTTAGGGAATTATGTCCTTTAAGAGGTTGACCAGGGTTGTGTACAAACCCTTGAAACAACAGCATTTTAAGTGTACTGGCCCTTTAAGAGGTGGACCTGGGAAGCTTACAGACCTTTAAAATTGGCAATACTTTAAGGTGACTGGCCTATGAAGAGGATGACCATGGAAGTGGACAGTCCTTAAAGATGCATTATTGTGTGTGGGTGGCCTTCTAAGAGACAACCCTGGGAATGGACAGACCTTTGGAAATGTCAATGTGGCTTATGAGGTGGAAAGCCACTTGAACATGTGACATGTTTTGCGGACTGGCCCTTTAAGAGGCAGACCCTAGAAGTGGACAAACCCTTGAAGAGGTGACAAATTTAGGGAATTATGTCCTTTAAGAGGTTGACCAGGGTTGTGTACAAACCCTTGAAACAACAGCATTTTAAGTGTACTGGCCCTTTAAGAGGTGGACCTGGGAAGCTTACAGACCTTTAAAATTGGCAATACTTTAAGGTGACTGGCCTATGAAGAGGATGACCATGGAAGTGGACAGTCCTTAAAGATGCATTATTGTGTGTGGGTGGCCTTCTAAGAGACAACCCTGGGAATGGACAGACCTTTGGAAATGTCAATGTGGCTTATGAGGTGGAAAGCCACTTGAACATGTGACATGTTTTGCGGACTGGCCCTTTAAGAGGCAGACCCTAGAAGTGGACAAACCCTTGAAGAGGTGACAAATTTAGGGAATTATGTCCTTTAAGAGGTTGACCAGGGTTGTGTACAAACCCTTGAAACAACAGCATTTTAAGTGTACTGGCCCTTTAAGAGGTGGACCTGGGAAGCTTACAGACCTTTAAAATTGGCAATACTTTAAGGTGACTGGCCTATGAAGAGGATGACCATGGAAGTGGACAGTCCTTAAAGATGCATTATTGTGTGTGGGTGGCCTTCTAAGAGACAACCCTGGGAATGGACAGACCTTTGGAAATGTCAATGTGGCTTATGAAGTGGAAAGCCACTTGAACATGTGACATGTTTTGCGGACTGGCCCTTTAAGAGGCAGACCCTAGAAGTGGACAAACCCTTGAAGAGGTGACAAATTTAGGGAATTATGTCCTTTAAGATGTTGACCAGGGTTGTGTACAAACCCTCAAAACAACAGCATTTTAAGTGTACTGGCCCTTTAAGAGGTGGACCTGGGAAGCTTACGGACCTTTAAAATTGGCAATACTTTAAGGTGACTGGCCTATGAAGAGGATGACCATGGAAGTGGACAGTCCTTAAAGATGCATTATTGTGTGTGGGTGGCCTTCTAAGAGACAACCCTGGGAATGGACAGACCTTTGGAAATGTCAATGTGGCTTATGAAGTGGAAAGCCACTTGAACATGTGACATGTTTTGCGGACTGGCCCTTTAAGAGGCAGACCCTAGAAGTGGACAAACCCTTGAAGAGGTGACAAATTTAGGGAATTATGTCCTTTAAGAGGTTGACCAGGGTTGTGTACAAACCCTTGAAACAACAGCATTTTAAGTGTACTGGCCCTTTAAGAGGTGGACCTGGGAAGCTTACAGACCTTTAAAATTGGCAATACTTTAAGGTGACTGGCCTATGAAGAGGATGACCATGGAAGTGGACAGTCCTTAAAGATGCATTATTGTGTGTGGGTGGCCTTCTAAGAGACAACCCTGGGAATGGACAGACCTTTGGAAATGTCAATGTGGCTTATGAAGTGGAAAGCCACTTGAACATGTGACATGTTTTGCGGACTGGCCCTTTAAGAGGCAGACCCTAGAAGTGGACAAACCCTTGAAGAGGTGACAAATTTAGGGAATTATGTCCTTTAAGAGGTTGACCAGGGTTGTGTACAAACCCTCAAAACAACAGCATTTTAAGTGTTCTGGCCCTTTAAGAGGTGGACCTGGGAAGCTTACGGACCTTTAAAATTGGCAATACTTTAAGGTGACTGGCCTATGAAGAGGATGACCATGGAAGTGGACAGTCCTTAAAGATGCATTATTGTGTGTGGGTGGCCTTCTAAGAGACAACCCTGGGAATGGACAGACCTTTGGAAATGTCAATGTGGCTTATGAAGTGGAAAGCCACTTGAACATGTGACATGTTTTGATGACTGGCCCTTTAAGAGGCAGACCCTAGAAGTGGACAAACCCTTGAAGAGGTGACAAATTTAGGGAATTATGTCCTTTAAGAGGTTGACCAGGGTTGTGTACAAACCCTTGAAACAACAGCATTTTAAGTGTACTGGCCCTTTAAGAGGTGGACCTGGGAAGCTTACAGACCTTTAAAATTGGCAATACTTTAAGGTGACTGGCCTATGAAGAGGATGACCATGGAAGTGGACAGTCCTTAAAGATGCATTATTGTGTGTGGGTGGCCTTCTAAGAGACAACCCTGGGAATGGACAGACCTTTGGAAATGTCAATGTGGCTTATGAAGTGGAAAGCCACTTGAACATGTGACATGTTTTGATGACTGGCCCTTTAAGAGGCAGACCCTAGAAGTGGACAAACCCTTGAAGAGGTGACAAATTTAGGGAATTATATCCTTTAAGAGGTTGACCAGGGTTGTGTACAAACCCTCGAAACAACAGCATTTTAAGTGTACTGGCCCTTTAAGAGGTGGACCTGGGAAGCTTACAGACCTTTAAAATTGGCAATACTTTAAGGTGACTGGCCTATGAAGAGGATGACCATGGAAGTGGACAGTCCTTAAAGATGCATTATTGTGTGTGGGTGGCCTTCTAAGAGACAACCCTGGGAATGGACAGACCTTTGGAAATGTCAATGTGGCTTATGAGGTGGAAAGCCACTTGAACATGTGACATGTTTTGCGGACTGGCCCTTTAAGAGGCAGACCCTAGAAGTGGACAAACCCTTGAAGAGGTGACATATTTAGGGAATTATGTCCTTTAAGAGGTTGACCAGGGTTGTGTACAAACCCTCGAAACAACAGCATTTTAAGTGTACTGGCCCTTTAAGAGGTGGACCTGGGAAGCTTACAGACCTTTAAAATTGGCAATACTTTAAGGTGACTGGCCTATGAAGAGGATGACCATGGAAGTGGACAGTCCTTAAAGATGCATTATTGTGTGTGGGTGGCCTTCTAAGAGACAACCCTGGGAATGGACAGACCTTTGGAAATGTCAATGTGGCTTATGAAGTGGAAAGCCACTTGAACATGTGACATGTTTTGATGACTGGCCCTTTAAGAGGCAGACCCTAGAAGTGGACAAACCCTTGAAGAGGTGACAAATTTAGGGAATTATGTCCTTTAAGAGGTTGACCAGGGTTGTGTACAAACCCTTGAAACAACAGCATTTTAAGTGTACTGGCCCTTTAAGAGGTGGACCTGGGAAGCTTACAGACCTTTAAAATTGGCAATACTTTAAGGTGACTGGCCTATGAAGAGGATGACCATGGAAGTGGACAGTCCTTAAAGATGCATTATTGTGTGTGGGTGGCCTTCTAAGAGACAACCCTGGGAATGGACAGACCTTTGGAAATGTCAATGTGGCTTATGAAGTGGAAAGCCACTTGAACATGAGACATGTTTTGATGACTGGCCCTTTAAGAGGCAGACCCTAGAAGTGGACAAACCCTTGAAGAGGTGACAAATTTAGGGAATTATGTCCTTTAAGAGGTTGACCAGGGTTGAGTACAAACCCTTGAAACAACAGCATTTTAAGTGTACTGGCCCTTTAAGAGGTGGACCTGGGAAGCTTACAGACCTTTAAAATTGGCAATACTTTAAGGTGACTGGCCTATGAAGAGGATGACCATGGAAGTGGACAGTCCTTAAAGATGCATTATTGTGTGTGGGTGGCCTTCTAAGAGACAACCCTGGGAATGGACAGACCTTTGGAAATGTCAATGTGGCTTATGAAGTGGAAAGCCACTTGAACATGTGACATGTTTTGCGGACTGGCCCTTTAAGAGGCAGACCCTAGAAGTGGACAAACCCTTGAAGAGGTGACAAATTTAGGGAATTATGTCCTTTAAGAGGTTGACCAGGGTTGTGTACAAACCCTCGAAACAACAGCATTTTAAGTGTACTGGCCCTTTAAGAGGTGGACCTGGGAAGCTTACGGACCTTTAAAATTGGCAATACTTTAAGGTGACTGGCCTATGAAGAGGATGACCATGGAAGTGGACAGTCCTTAAAGATGCATTATTGTGTGTGGGTGGTCTTCTAAGAGACAACCCTGGGAATGGATAGACCTTTGGAAATGTCAATGTGGCTTATGAAGTGGAAAGCCACTTGAACATGTGACATGTTTTGCGGACTGGCCCTTTAAGAGGCAGACCCTAGAAGTGGACAAACCCTTGAAGAGGTGACAAATTTAGGGAATTATGTCCTTTAAGAGGTTGACCAGGGTTGTGTACAAACCCTCAAAACAACAGCATTTTAAGTGTACTGGCCCTTTAAGAGGTGGACCTGGGAAGCTTACGGACCTTTAAAATTGGCAATACTTTAAGGTGACTGGCCTATGAAGAGGATGACCATGGAAGTGGACAGTCCTTAAAGATGCATTATTGTGTGTGGGTGGCCTTCTAAGAGACAACCCTGGGAATGGACAGACCTTTGGAAATGTCAATGTGGCTTATGAAGTGGAAAGCCACTTGAACATGTGACATGTTTTGCGGACTGGCCCTTTAAGAGGCAGACCCTAGAAGTGGACAAACCCTTGAAGAGGTGACAAATTTAGGGAATTATGTCCTTTAAGAGGTTGACCAGGGTTGTGTACAAACCCTCGAAACAACAGCATTTTAAGTGTACTGGCCCTTTAAGAGGTGGACCTGGGAAGCTTACGGACCTTTAAAATTGGCAATACTTTAAGGTGACTGGCCTATGAAGAGGATGACCATGGAAGTGGACAGTCCTTAAAGATGCATTATTGTGTGTGGGTGGCCTTCTAAGAGACAACCCTGGGAATGGACAGACCTTTGGAAATGTCAATGTGGCTTATGAAGTGGAAAGCCACTTGAACATGAGACATGTTTTGATGACTGGCCCTTTAAGAGGCAGACCCTAGAAGTGGACAAACCCTTGAAGAGGTGACAAATTTAGGGAATTATGTCCTTTAAGAGGTTGACCAGGGTTGAGTACAAACCCTTGAAACAACAGCATTTTAAGTGTACTGGCCCTTTAAGAGGTGGACCTGGGAAGCTTACAGACCTTTAAAATTGGCAATACTTTAAGGTGACTGGCCTATGAAGAGGATGACCATGGAAGTGGACAGTCCTTAAAGATGCATTATTGTGTGTGGGTGGTCTTCTAAGAGACAACCCTGGGAATGGATAGACCTTTGGAAATGTCAATGTGGCTTATGAAGTGGAAAGCCACTTGAACATGTGACATGTTTTGCGGACTGGCCCTTTAAGAGGCAGACCCTAGAAGTGGACAAACCCTTGAAGAGGTGACAAATTTAGGGAATTATGTCCTTTAAGAGGTTGACCAGGGTTGTGTACAAACCCTCAAAACAACAGCATTTTAAGTGTACTGGCCCTTTAAGAGGTGGACCTGGGAAGCTTACGGACCTTTAAAATTGGCAATACTTTAAGGTGACTGGCCTATGAAGAGGATGACCATGGAAGTGGACAGTCCTTAAAGATGCATTATTGTGTGTGGGTGGCCTTCTAAGAGACAACCCTGGGAATGGACAGACCTTTGGAAATGTCAATGTGGCTTATGAAGTGGAAAGCCACTTGAACATGTGACATGTTTTGCGGACTGGCCCTTTAAGAGGCAGACCCTAGAAGTGGACAAACCCTTGAAGAGGTGACAAATTTAGGGAATTATGTCCTTTAAGAGGTTGACCAGGGTTGTGTACAAACCCTCGAAACAACAGCATTTTAAGTGTACTGGCCCTTTAAGAGGTGGACCTGGGAAGCTTACGGACCTTTAAAATTGGCAATACTTTAAGGTGACTGGCCTATGAAGAGGATGACCATGGAAGTGGACAGTCCTTAAAGATGCATTATTGTGTGTGGGTGGCCTTCTAAGAGACAACCCTGGGAATGGACAGACCTTTGGAAATGTCAATGTGGCTTATGAAGTGGAAAGCCACTTGAACATGAGACATGTTTTGATGACTGGCCCTTTAAGAGGCAGACCCTAGAAGTGGACAAACCCTTGAAGAGGTGACAAATTTAGGGAATTATGTCCTTTAAGAGGTTGACCAGGGTTGAGTACAAACCCTTGAAACAACAGCATTTTAAGTGTACTGGCCCTTTAAGAGGTGGACCTGGGAAGCTTACAGACCTTTAAAATTGGCAATACTTTAAGGTGACTGGCCTATGAAGAGGATGACCATGGAAGTGGACAGTCCTTAAAGATGCATTATTGTGTGTGGGTGGCCTTCTAAGAGACAACCCTGGGAATGGACAGACCTTTGGAAATGTCAATGTGGCTTATGAAGTGGAAAGCCACTTGAACATGTGACATGTTTTGCGGACTGGCCCTTTAAGAGGCAGACCCTAGAAGTGGACAAACCCTTGAAGAGGTGACAAATTTAGGGAATTATGTCCTTTAAGAGGTTGACCAGGGTTGTGTACAAACCCTCGAAACAACAGCATTTTAAGTGTACTGGCCCTTTAAGAGGTGGACCTGGGAAGCTTACGGACCTTTAAAATTGGCAATACTTTAAGGTGACTGGCCTATGAAGAGGATGACCATGGAAGTGGACAGTCCTTAAAGATGCATTATTGTGTGTGGGTGGCCTTCTAAGAGACAACCCTGGGAATGGATAGACCTTTGGAAATGTCAATGTGGCTTATGAAGTGGAAAGCCACTTGAACATGTGACATGTTTTGCGGACTGGCCCTTTAAGAGGCAGACCCTAGAAGTGGACAAACCCTTGAAGAGGTGACAAATTTAGGGAATTATGTCCTTTAAGAGGTTGACCAGGGTTGTGTACAAACCCTCAAAACAACAGTATTTTAAGTGTACTGGCCCTTTAAGAGGTGGACCTGGGAAGCTTACGGACCTTTAAAATTGGCAATACTTTAAGGTGACTGGCCTATGAAGAGGATGACCATGGAAGTGGACAGTCCTTAAAGATGCATTATTGTGTGTGGGTGGCCTTCTAAGAGACAACCCTGGGAATGGACAGACCTTTGGAAATGTCAATGTGGCTTATGAAGTGGAAAGCCACTTGAACATGTGACATGTTTTGCGGACTGGCCCTTTAAGAGGCAGACCCTAGAAGTGGACAAACCCTTGAAGAGGTGACAAATTTAGGGAATTATGTCCTTTAAGAGGTTGACCAGGGTTGTGTACAAACCCTTGAAACAACAGCATTTTAAGTGTACTGGCCCTTTAAGAGGTGGACCTGGGAAGCTTACAGACCTTTAAAATTGGCATACTTTAAGGTGACTGGCCTATGAAGAGGATGACCATGGAAGTGGACAGTCCTTAAAGATGCATTATTGTGTGTGGGTGGCCTTCTAAGAGACAACCCTGGGAATGGACAGACCTTTGGAAATGTCAATGTGGCTTATGAAGTGGAAAGCCACTTGAACATGTGACATGTTTTGCGGACTGGCCCTTTAAGAGGCAGACCCTAGAAGTGGACAAACCCTTGAAGAGGTGACAAATTTAGGGAATTATGTCCTTTAAGAGGTTGACCAGGGTTGTGTACAAACCCTTGAAACAACAGCATTTTAAGTGTACTGGCCCTTTAAGAGGTGGACCTGGGAAGCTTACAGACCTTTAAAATTGGCAATACTTTAAGGTGACTGGCCTATGAAGAGGATGACCATGGAAGTGGACAGTCCTTAAAGATGCATTATTGTGTGTGGGTGGCCTTCTAAGAGACAACCCTGGGAATGGACAGACCTTTGGAAATGTCAATGTGGCTTATGAAGTGGAAAGCCACTTGAACATGTGACATGTTTTGCGGACTGGCCCTTTAAGAGGCAGACCCTAGAAGTGGACAAACCCTTGAAGAGGTGACAAATTTAGGGAATTATGTCCTTTAAGAGGTTGACCAGGGTTGTGTACAAACCCTCGAAACAACAGCATTTTAAGTGTACTGGCCCTTTAAGAGGTGGACCTGGGAAGCTTACAGACCTTTAAAATTGGCAATACTTTAAGGTGACTGGCCTATGAAGAGGATGACCATGGAAGTGGACAGTCCTTAAAGATGCATTATTGTGTGTGGGTGTCCTTCTAAGAGACAACCCTGGGAATGGACAGACCTTTGGAAATGTCAATGTGGCTTATGAAGTGGAAAGCCACTTGAACATGTGACATGTTTTGATGACTGGCCCTTTAAGAGGCAGACCCTAGAAGTGGACAAACCCTTGAAGAGGTGACAAATTTAGGGAATTATGTCCTTTAAGAGGTTGACCAGGGTTGTGTACAAACCCTCGAAACAACAACATTTTAAGTGTACTGGCCCTTTAAGAGGTGGACCTGGGAAGCTTACAGACCTTTAAAATTGGCATACTTTAAGGTGACTGGCCTATGAAGAGGATGACCATGGAAGTGGACAGTCCTTAAAGATGCATTATTGTGTGTGGGTGGCCTTCTAAGAGACAACCCTGGGAATGGACAGACCTTTGGAAATGTCAATGTGGCTTATGAAGTGGAAAGCCACTTGAACATGTGACATGTTTTGCGGACTGGCCCTTTAAGAGGCAGACCCTAGAAGTGGACAAACCCTTGAAGAGGTGACAAATTTAGGGAATTATGTCCTTTAAGAGGTTGACCAGGGTTGTGTACAAACCCTTGAAACAACAGCATTTTAAGTGTACTGGCCCTTTAAGAGGTGGACCTGGGAAGCTTACAGACCTTTAAAATTTGCAATACTTTAAGGTGACTGGCCTATAAAGAGGATGACCATGGAAGTGGACAGTCCTTAAAGATGCATTATTGTGTGTGGGTGGCCTTCTAAGAGACAACCCTGGGAATGGACAGACCTTTGGAAATGTCAATGTGGCTTATGAAGTGGAAAGCCACTTGAACATGTGACATGTTTTGCGGACTGGCCCTTTAAGAGGCAGACCCTAGAAGTGGACAAACCCTTGAAGAGGTGACAAATTTAGGGAATTATGTCCTTTAAGAGGTTGACCAGGGTTGTGTACAAACCCTCGAAACAACAGCATTTTAAGTGTACTGGCCCTTTAAGAGGTGGACCTGGGAAGCTTACAGACCTTTAAAATTGGCAATACTTTAAGGTGACTGGCCTATGAAGAGGATGACCATGGAAGTGGACAGTCCTTAAAGATGCATTATTGTGTGTGGGTGGCCTTCTAAGAGACAACCCTGGGAATGGACAGACCTTTGGAAATGTCAATGTGGCTTATGAAGTGGAAAGCCACTTGAACATGTGACATGTTTTGATGACTGGCCCTTTAAGAGGCAGACCCTAGAAGTGGACAAACCCTTGAAGAGGTGACAAATTTAGGGAATTATGTCCTTTAAGAGGTTGACCAGGGTTGTGTACAAACCCTCGAAACAACAACATTTTAAGTGTACTGGCCCTTTAAGAGGTGGACCTGGGAAGCTTACAGACCTTTAAAATTGGCAATACTTTAAGGTGACTGGCCTATGAAGAGGATGACCATGGAAGTGGACAGTCCTTAAAGATGCATTATTGTGTGTGAGTGGCCTTCTAAGAGACAACCCTGGGAATGGACAGACCTTTGGAAATGTCAATGTGGCTTATGAAGTGGAAAGCCACTTGAACATGTGACATGTTTTGATGACTGGCCCTTTAAGAGGCAGACCCTAGAAGTGGACAAACCCTTGAAGAGGTGACAAATTTAGGGAATTATGTCCTTTAAGAGGTTGACCAGGGTTGTGTACAAACCCTCGAAACAACAGCATTTTAAGTGTACTGGCCCTTTAAGAGGTGGACCTGGGAAGCTTACAGACCTTTAAAATTGGCAATACTTTAAGGTGACTGGCCTATGAAGAGGATGACCATGGAAGTGGACAGTCCTTAAAGATGCATTATTGTGTGTGGGTGGCCTTCTAAGAGACAACCCTGGGAATGGACAGACCTTTGGAAATGTCAATGTGGCTTATGAAGTGGAAAGCCACTTGAACATGTGACATGTTTTGATGACTGGCCCTTTAAGAGGCAGACCCTAGAAGTGGACAAACCCTTGAAGAGGTGACAAATTTAGGGAATTATGTCCTTTAAGAGGTTGACCAGGGTTGTGTACAAACCCTTGAAACAACAGCATTTTAAGTGTACTGGCCCTTTAAGAGGTGGACCTGGGAAGCTTACAGACCTTTAAAATTGGCAATACTTTAAGGTGACTGGCCTATGAAGAGGATGACCATGGAAGTGGACAGTCCTTAAAGATGCATTATTGTGTGTGGGTGGCCTTCTAAGAGACAACCCTGGGAATGGACAGACCTTTGGAAATGTCAATGTGGCTTATGAAGTGGAAAGCCACTTGAACATGTGACATGTTTTGATGACTGGCCCTTTAAGAGGCAGACCCTAGAAGTGGACAAACCCTTGAAGAGGTGACAAATTTAGGGAATTATGTCCTTTAAGAGGTTGACCAGGGTTGTGTACAAACCCTTGAAACAACAGCATTTTAAGTGTACTGGCCCTTTAAGAGGTGGACCTGGGAAGCTTACAGACCTTTAAAATTGGCAATACTTTAAGGTGACTGGCCTATGAAGAGGATGACCATGGAAGTGGACAGTCCTTAAAGATGCATTATTGTGTGTGGGTGGCCTTCTAAGAGACAACCCTGGGAATGGACAGACCTTTGGAAATGTCAATGTGGCTTATGAAGTGGAAAGCCACTTGAACATGTGACATGTTTTGATGACTGGCCCTTTAAGAGGCAGACCCTAGAAGTGGACAAACCCTTGAAGAGGTGACAAATTTAGGGAATTATGTCCTTTAAGAGGTTGACCAGGGTTGTGTACAAACCCTTGAAACAACAGCATTTTAAGTGTACTGGCCCTTTAAGAGGTGGACCTGGGAAGCTTACAGACCTTTAAAATTGGCAATACTTTAAGGTGACTGGCCTATGAAGAGGATGACCATGGAAGTGGACAGTCCTTAAAGATGCATTATTGTGTGTGGGTGGCCTTCTAAGAGACAACCCTGGGAATGGACAGACCTTTGGAAATGTCAATGTGGCTTATGAAGTGGAAAGCCACTTGAACATGTGACATGTTTTGCGGACTGGCCCTTTAAGAGGCAGACCCTAGAAGTGGACAAACCCTTGAAGAGGTGACAAATTTAGGGAATTATGTCCTTTAAGAGGTTGACCAGGGTTGTGTACAAACCCTTGAAACAACAGCATTTTAAGTGTACTGGCCCTTTAAGAGGTGGACCTGGGAAGCTTACAGACCTTTAAAATTGGCAATACTTTAAGGTGACTGGCCTATGAAGAGGATGACCATGGAAGTGGACAGTCCTTAAAGATGCATTATTGTGTGTGGGTGGCCTTCTAAGAGACAACCCTGGGAATGGACAGACCTTTGGAAATGTCAATGTGGCTTATGAAGTGGAAAGCCACTTGAACATGTGACATGTTTTGCGGACTGGCCCTTTAAGAGGCAGACCCTAGAAGTGGACAAACCCTTGAAGAGGTGACAAATTTAGGGAATTATGTCCTTTAAGAGGTTGACCAGGGTTGTGTACAAACCCTTGAAACAACAGCATTTTAAGTGTACTGGCCCTTTAAGAGGTGGACCTGGGAAGCTTACAGACCTTTAAAATTGGCAATACTTTAAGGTGACTGGCCTATGAAGAGGATGACCATGGAAGTGGACAGTCCTTAAAGATGCATTATTGTGTGTGGGTGGCCTTCTAAGAGACAACCCTGGGAATGGACAGACCTTTGGAAATGTCAATGTGGCTTATGAAGTGGAAAGCCACTTGAACATGTGACATGTTTTGCGGACTGGCCCTTTAAGAGGCAGACCCTAGAAGTGGACAAACCCTTGAAGAGGTGACAAATTTAGGGAATTATGTCCTTTAAGAGGTTGACCAGGGTTGTGTACAAACCCTCGAAACAACAGCATTTTAAGTGTACTGGCCCTTTAAGAGGTGGACCTGGGAAGCTTACAGACCTTTAAAATTGGCAATACTTTAAGGTGACTGGCCTATGAAGAGGATGACCATGGAAGTGGACAGTCCTTAAAGATGCATTATTGTGTGTGGGTGGCCTTCTAAGAGACAACCCTGGGAATGGACAGACCTTTGGAAATGTCAATGTGGCTTATGAAGTGGAAAGCCACTTGAACATGTGACATGTTTTGCGGACTGGCCCTTTAAGAGGCAGACCCTAGAAGTGGACAAACCCTTGAAGAGGTGACAAATTTAGGGAATTATGTCCTTTAAGAGGTTGACCAGGGTTGTGTACAAACCCTCAAAACAACAGCATTTTAAGTGTACTGGCCCTTTAAGAGGTGGACCGGGGAAGCTTACGGACCTTTAAAATTGGCAATACTTTAAGGTGACTGGCCTATGAAGAGGATGACCATGGAAGTGGACAGTCCTTAAAGATGCATTATTGTGTGTGGGTGGCCTTCTAAGAGACAACCCTGGGAATGGACAGACCTTTGGAAATGTCAATGTGGCTTATGAAGTGGAAAGCCACTTGAACATGTGACATGTTTTGATGACTGGCCCTTTAAGAGGCAGACCCTAGAAGTGGACAAACCCTTGAAGAGGTGACAAATTTAGGGAATTATGTCCTTTAAGAGGTTGACCAGGGTTGTGTACAAACCCTTGAAACAACAGCATTTTAAGTGTACTGGCCCTTTAAGAGGTGGACCTGGGAAGCTTACAGACCTTTAAAATTGGCAATACTTTAAGGTGACTGGCCTATGAAGAGGATGACCATGGAAGTGGACAGTCCTTAAAGATGCATTATTGTGTGTGGGTGGCCTTCTAAGAGACAACCCTGGGAATGGACAGACCTTTGGAAATGTCAATGTGGCTTATGAAGTGGAAAGCCACTTGAACATGTGACATGTTTTGATGACTGGCCCTTTAAGAGGCAGACCCTAGAAGTGGACAAACCCTTGAAGAGGTGACAAATTTAGGGAATTATGTCCTTTAAGAGGTTGACCAGGGTTGTGTACAAACCCTTGAAACAACAGCATTTTAAGTGTACTGGCCCTTTAAGAGGTGGACCTGGGAAGCTTACAGACCTTTAAAATTGGCAATACTTTAAGGTGACTGGCCTATGAAGAGGATGACCATGGAAGTGGACAGTCCTTAAAGATGCATTATTGTGTGTGGGTGGTCTTCTAAGAGACAACCCTGGGAATGGATAGACCTTTGGAAATGTCAATGTGGCTTATGAAGTGGAAAGCCACTTGAACATGTGACATGTTTTGCGGACTGGCCCTTTAAGAGGCAGACCCTAGAAGTGGACAAACCCTTGAAGAGGTGACAAATTTAGGGAATTATGTCCTTTAAGAGGTTGACCAGGGTTGTGTACAAACCCTCAAAACAACAGCATTTTAAGTGTACTGGCCCTTTAAGAGGTGGACCTGGGAAGCTTACGGACCTTTAAAATTGGCAATACTTTAAGGTGACTGGCCTATGAAGAGGATGACCATGGAAGTGGACAGTCCTTAAAGATGCATTATTGTGTGTGGGTGGCCTTCTAAGAGACAACCCTGGGAATGGACAGACCTTTGGAAATGTCAATGTGGCTTATGAAGTGGAAAGCCACTTGAACATGTGACATGTTTTGCGGACTGGCCCTTTAAGAGGCAGACCCTAGAAGTGGACAAACCCTTGAAGAGGTGACAAATTTAGGGAATTATGTCCTTTAAGAGGTTGACCAGGGTTGTGTACAAACCCTCGAAACAACAGCATTTTAAGTGTACTGGCCCTTTAAGAGGTGGACCTGGGAAGCTTACGGACCTTTAAAATTGGCAATACTTTAAGGTGACTGGCCTATGAAGAGGATGACCATGGAAGTGGACAGTCCTTAAAGATGCATTATTGTGTGTGGGTGGCCTTCTAAGAGACAACCCTGGGAATGGACAGACCTTTGGAAATGTCAATGTGGCTTATGAAGTGGAAAGCCACTTGAACATGAGACATGTTTTGATGACTGGCCCTTTAAGAGGCAGACCCTAGAAGTGGACAAACCCTTGAAGAGGTGACAAATTTAGGGAATTATGTCCTTTAAGAGGTTGACCAGGGTTGAGTACAAACCCTTGAAACAACAGCATTTTAAGTGTACTGGCCCTTTAAGAGGTGGACCTGGGAAGCTTACAGACCTTTAAAATTGGCAATACTTTAAGGTGACTGGCCTATGAAGAGGATGACCATGGAAGTGGACAGTCCTTAAAGATGCATTATTGTGTGTGGGTGGTCTTCTAAGAGACAACCCTGGGAATGGATAGACCTTTGGAAATGTCAATGTGGCTTATGAAGTGGAAAGCCACTTGAACATGTGACATGTTTTGCGGACTGGCCCTTTAAGAGGCAGACCCTAGAAGTGGACAAACCCTTGAAGAGGTGACAAATTTAGGGAATTATGTCCTTTAAGAGGTTGACCAGGGTTGTGTACAAACCCTCAAAACAACAGCATTTTAAGTGTACTGGCCCTTTAAGAGGTGGACCTGGGAAGCTTACGGACCTTTAAAATTGGCAATACTTTAAGGTGACTGGCCTATGAAGAGGATGACCATGGAAGTGGACAGTCCTTAAAGATGCATTATTGTGTGTGGGTGGCCTTCTAAGAGACAACCCTGGGAATGGACAGACCTTTGGAAATGTCAATGTGGCTTATGAAGTGGAAAGCCACTTGAACATGTGACATGTTTTGCGGACTGGCCCTTTAAGAGGCAGACCCTAGAAGTGGACAAACCCTTGAAGAGGTGACAAATTTAGGGAATTATGTCCTTTAAGAGGTTGACCAGGGTTGTGTACAAACCCTCGAAACAACAGCATTTTAAGTGTACTGGCCCTTTAAGAGGTGGACCTGGGAAGCTTACGGACCTTTAAAATTGGCAATACTTTAAGGTGACTGGCCTATGAAGAGGATGACCATGGAAGTGGACAGTCCTTAAAGATGCATTATTGTGTGTGGGTGGCCTTCTAAGAGACAACCCTGGGAATGGACAGACCTTTGGAAATGTCAATGTGGCTTATGAAGTGGAAAGCCACTTGAACATGAGACATGTTTTGATGACTGGCCCTTTAAGAGGCAGACCCTAGAAGTGGACAAACCCTTGAAGAGGTGACAAATTTAGGGAATTATGTCCTTTAAGAGGTTGACCAGGGTTGAGTACAAACCCTTGAAACAACAGCATTTTAAGTGTACTGGCCCTTTAAGAGGTGGACCTGGGAAGCTTACAGACCTTTAAAATTGGCAATACTTTAAGGTGACTGGCCTATGAAGAGGATGACCATGGAAGTGGACAGTCCTTAAAGATGCATTATTGTGTGTGGGTGGCCTTCTAAGAGACAACCCTGGGAATGGACAGACCTTTGGAAATGTCAATGTGGCTTATGAAGTGGAAAGCCACTTGAACATGTGACATGTTTTGCGGACTGGCCCTTTAAGAGGCAGACCCTAGAAGTGGACAAACCCTTGAAGAGGTGACAAATTTAGGGAATTATGTCCTTTAAGAGGTTGACCAGGGTTGTGTACAAACCCTCGAAACAACAGCATTTTAAGTGTACTGGCCCTTTAAGAGGTGGACCTGGGAAGCTTACGGACCTTTAAAATTGGCAATACTTTAAGGTGACTGGCCTATGAAGAGGATGACCATGGAAGTGGACAGTCCTTAAAGATGCATTATTGTGTGTGGGTGGCCTTCTAAGAGACAACCCTGGGAATGGATAGACCTTTGGAAATGTCAATGTGGCTTATGAAGTGGAAAGCCACTTGAACATGTGACATGTTTTGCGGACTGGCCCTTTAAGAGGCAGACCCTAGAAGTGGACAAACCCTTGAAGAGGTGACAAATTTAGGGAATTATGTCCTTTAAGAGGTTGACCAGGGTTGTGTACAAACCCTCAAAACAACAGTATTTTAAGTGTACTGGCCCTTTAAGAGGTGGACCTGGGAAGCTTACGGACCTTTAAAATTGGCAATACTTTAAGGTGACTGGCCTATGAAGAGGATGACCATGGAAGTGGACAGTCCTTAAAGATGCATTATTGTGTGTGGGTGGCCTTCTAAGAGACAACCCTGGGAATGGACAGACCTTTGGAAATGTCAATGTGGCTTATGAAGTGGAAAGCCACTTGAACATGTGACATGTTTTGCGGACTGGCCCTTTAAGAGGCAGACCCTAGAAGTGGACAAACCCTTGAAGAGGTGACAAATTTAGGGAATTATGTCCTTTAAGAGGTTGACCAGGGTTGTGTACAAACCCTTGAAACAACAGCATTTTAAGTGTACTGGCCCTTTAAGAGGTGGACCTGGGAAGCTTACAGACCTTTAAAATTGGCATACTTTAAGGTGACTGGCCTATGAAGAGGATGACCATGGAAGTGGACAGTCCTTAAAGATGCATTATTGTGTGTGGGTGGCCTTCTAAGAGACAACCCTGGGAATGGACAGACCTTTGGAAATGTCAATGTGGCTTATGAAGTGGAAAGCCACTTGAACATGTGACATGTTTTGCGGACTGGCCCTTTAAGAGGCAGACCCTAGAAGTGGACAAACCCTTGAAGAGGTGACAAATTTAGGGAATTATGTCCTTTAAGAGGTTGACCAGGGTTGTGTACAAACCCTTGAAACAACAGCATTTTAAGTGTACTGGCCCTTTAAGAGGTGGACCTGGGAAGCTTACAGACCTTTAAAATTGGCAATACTTTAAGGTGACTGGCCTATGAAGAGGATGACCATGGAAGTGGACAGTCCTTAAAGATGCATTATTGTGTGTGGGTGGCCTTCTAAGAGACAACCCTGGGAATGGACAGACCTTTGGAAATGTCAATGTGGCTTATGAAGTGGAAAGCCACTTGAACATGTGACATGTTTTGATGACTGGCCCTTTAAGAGGCAGACCCTAGAAGTGGACAAACCCTTGAAGAGGTGACAAATTTAGGGAATTATGTCCTTTAAGAGGTTGACCAGGGTTGTGTACAAACCCTCGAAACAACAACATTTTAAGTGTACTGGCCCTTTAAGAGGTGGACCTGGGAAGCTTACAGACCTTTAAAATTGGCATACTTTAAGGTGACTGGCCTATGAAGAGGATGACCATGGAAGTGGACAGTCCTTAAAGATGCATTATTGTGTGTGGGTGGCCTTCTAAGAGACAACCCTGGGAATGGACAGACCTTTGGAAATGTCAATGTGGCTTATGAAGTGGAAAGCCACTTGAACATGTGACATGTTTTGCGGACTGGCCCTTTAAGAGGCAGACCCTAGAAGTGGACAAACCCTTGAAGAGGTGACAAATTTAGGGAATTATGTCCTTTAAGAGGTTGACCAGGGTTGTGTACAAACCCTTGAAACAACAGCATTTTAAGTGTACTGGCCCTTTAAGAGGTGGACCTGGGAAGCTTACAGACCTTTAAAATTTGCAATACTTTAAGGTGACTGGCCTATAAAGAGGATGACCATGGAAGTGGACAGTCCTTAAAGATGCATTATTGTGTGTGGGTGGCCTTCTAAGAGACAACCCTGGGAATGGACAGACCTTTGGAAATGTCAATGTGGCTTATGAAGTGGAAAGCCACTTGAACATGTGACATGTTTTGCGGACTGGCCCTTTAAGAGGCAGACCCTAGAAGTGGACAAACCCTTGAAGAGGTGACAAATTTAGGGAATTATGTCCTTTAAGAGGTTGACCAGGGTTGTGTACAAACCCTCGAAACAACAGCATTTTAAGTGTACTGGCCCTTTAAGAGGTGGACCTGGGAAGCTTACAGACCTTTAAAATTGGCAATACTTTAAGGTGACTGGCCTATGAAGAGGATGACCATGGAAGTGGACAGTCCTTAAAGATGCATTATTGTGTGTGGGTGGCCTTCTAAGAGACAACCCTGGGAATGGACAGACCTTTGGAAATGTCAATGTGGCTTATGAAGTGGAAAGCCACTTGAACATGTGACATGTTTTGATGACTGGCCCTTTAAGAGGCAGACCCTAGAAGTGGACAAACCCTTGAAGAGGTGACAAATTTAGGGAATTATGTCCTTTAAGAGGTTGACCAGGGTTGTGTACAAACCCTCGAAACAACAACATTTTAAGTGTACTGGCCCTTTAAGAGGTGGACCTGGGAAGCTTACAGACCTTTAAAATTGGCAATACTTTAAGGTGACTGGCCTATGAAGAGGATGACCATGGAAGTGGACAGTCCTTAAAGATGCATTATTGTGTGTGAGTGGCCTTCTAAGAGACAACCCTGGGAATGGACAGACCTTTGGAAATGTCAATGTGGCTTATGAAGTGGAAAGCCACTTGAACATGTGACATGTTTTGATGACTGGCCCTTTAAGAGGCAGACCCTAGAAGTGGACAAACCCTTGAAGAGGTGACAAATTTAGGGAATTATGTCCTTTAAGAGGTTGACCAGGGTTGTGTACAAACCCTCGAAACAACAGCATTTTAAGTGTACTGGCCCTTTAAGAGGTGGACCTGGGAAGCTTACAGACCTTTAAAATTGGCAATACTTTAAGGTGACTGGCCTATGAAGAGGATGACCATGGAAGTGGACAGTCCTTAAAGATGCATTATTGTGTGTGGGTGGCCTTCTAAGAGACAACCCTGGGAATGGACAGACCTTTGGAAATGTCAATGTGGCTTATGAAGTGGAAAGCCACTTGAACATGTGACATGTTTTGATGACTGGCCCTTTAAGAGGCAGACCCTAGAAGTGGACAAACCCTTGAAGAGGTGACAAATTTAGGGAATTATGTCCTTTAAGAGGTTGACCAGGGTTGTGTACAAACCCTTGAAACAACAGCATTTTAAGTGTACTGGCCCTTTAAGAGGTGGACCTGGGAAGCTTACAGACCTTTAAAATTGGCAATACTTTAAGGTGACTGGCCTATGAAGAGGATGACCATGGAAGTGGACAGTCCTTAAAGATGCATTATTGTGTGTGGGTGGCCTTCTAAGAGACAACCCTGGGAATGGACAGACCTTTGGAAATGTCAATGTGGCTTATGAAGTGGAAAGCCACTTGAACATGTGACATGTTTTGATGACTGGCCCTTTAAGAGGCAGACCCTAGAAGTGGACAAACCCTTGAAGAGGTGACAAATTTAGGGAATTATGTCCTTTAAGAGGTTGACCAGGGTTGTGTACAAACCCTTGAAACAACAGCATTTTAAGTGTACTGGCCCTTTAAGAGGTGGACCTGGGAAGCTTACAGACCTTTAAAATTGGCAATACTTTAAGGTGACTGGCCTATGAAGAGGATGACCATGGAAGTGGACAGTCCTTAAAGATGCATTATTGTGTGTGGGTGGCCTTCTAAGAGACAACCCTGGGAATGGACAGACCTTTGGAAATGTCAATGTGGCTTATGAAGTGGAAAGCCACTTGAACATGTGACATGTTTTGATGACTGGCCCTTTAAGAGGCAGACCCTAGAAGTGGACAAACCCTTGAAGAGGTGACAAATTTAGGGAATTATGTCCTTTAAGAGGTTGACCAGGGTTGTGTACAAACCCTTGAAACAACAGCATTTTAAGTGTACTGGCCCTTTAAGAGGTGGACCTGGGAAGCTTACAGACCTTTAAAATTGGCAATACTTTAAGGTGACTGGCCTATGAAGAGGATGACCATGGAAGTGGACAGTCCTTAAAGATGCATTATTGTGTGTGGGTGGCCTTCTAAGAGACAACCCTGGGAATGGACAGACCTTTGGAAATGTCAATGTGGCTTATGAAGTGGAAAGCCACTTGAACATGTGACATGTTTTGCGGACTGGCCCTTTAAGAGGCAGACCCTAGAAGTGGACAAACCCTTGAAGAGGTGACAAATTTAGGGAATTATGTCCTTTAAGAGGTTGACCAGGGTTGTGTACAAACCCTTGAAACAACAGCATTTTAAGTGTACTGGCCCTTTAAGAGGTGGACCTGGGAAGCTTACAGACCTTTAAAATTGGCAATACTTTAAGGTGACTGGCCTATGAAGAGGATGACCATGGAAGTGGACAGTCCTTAAAGATGCATTATTGTGTGTGGGTGGCCTTCTAAGAGACAACCCTGGGAATGGACAGACCTTTGGAAATGTCAATGTGGCTTATGAAGTGGAAAGCCACTTGAACATGTGACATGTTTTGATGACTGGCCCTTTAAGAGGCAGACCCTAGAAGTGGACAAACCCTTGAAGAGGTGACAAATTTAGGGAATTATGTCCTTTAAGAGGTTGACCAGGGTTGTGTACAAACCCTTGAAACAACAGCATTTTAAGTGTACTGGCCCTTTAAGAGGTGGACCTGGGAAGCTTACAGACCTTTAAAATTGGCAATACTTTAAGGTGACTGGCCTATGAAGAGGATGACCATGGAAGTGGACAGTCCTTAAAGATGCATTATTGTGTGTGGGTGGCCTTCTAAGAGACAACCCTGGGAATGGACAGACCTTTGGAAATGTCAATGTGGCTTATGAAGTGGAAAGCCACTTGAACATGTGACATGTTTTGCGGACTGGCCCTTTAAGAGGCAGACCCTAGAAGTGGACAAACCCTTGAAGAGGTGACAAATTTAGGGAATTATGTCCTTTAAGAGGTTGACCAGGGTTGTGTACAAACCCTCGAAACAACAGCATTTTAAGTGTACTGGCCCTTTAAGAGGTGGACCTGGGAAGCTTACGGACCTTTAAAATTGGCAATACTTTAAGGTGACTGGCCTATGAAGAGGATGACCATGGAAGTGGACAGTCCTTAAAGATGCATTATTGTGTGTGGGTGGCCTTCTAAGAGACAACCCTGGGAATGGACAGACCTTTGGAAATGTCAATGTGGCTTATGAAGTGGAAAGCCACTTGAACATGTGACATGTTTTGCGGACTGGCCCTTTAAGAGGCAGACCCTAGAAGTGGACAAACCCTTGAAGAGGTGACAAATTTAGGGAATTATGTCCTTTAAGAGGTTGACCAGGGTTGTGTACAAACCCTCAAAACAACAGCATTTTAAGTGTACTGGCCCTTTAAGAGGTGGACCGGGGAAGCTTACGGACCTTTAAAATTGGCAATACTTTAAGGTGACTGGCCTATGAAGAGGATGACCATGGAAGTGGACAGTCCTTAAAGATGCATTATTGTGTGTGGGTGGCCTTCTAAGAGACAACCCTGGGAATGGACAGACCTTTGGAAATGTCAATGTGGCTTATGAAGTGGAAAGCCACTTGAACATGTGACATGTTTTGATGACTGGCCCTTTAAGAGGCAGACCCTAGAAGTGGACAAACCCTTGAAGAGGTGACAAATTTAGGGAATTATGTCCTTTAAGAGGTTGACCAGGGTTGTGTACAAACCCTTGAAACAACAGCATTTTAAGTGTACTGGCCCTTTAAGAGGTGGACCTGGGAAGCTTACAGACCTTTAAAATTGGCAATACTTTAAGGTGACTGGCCTATGAAGAGGATGACCATGGAAGTGGACAGTCCTTAAAGATGCATTATTGTGTGTGGGTGGCCTTCTAAGAGACAACCCTGGGAATGGACAGACCTTTGGAAATGTCAATGTGGCTTATGAAGTGGAAAGCCACTTGAACATGTGACATGTTTTGATGACTGGCCCTTTAAGAGGCAGACCCTAGAAGTGGACAAACCCTTGAAGAGGTGACAAATTTAGGGAATTATGTCCTTTAAGAGGTTGACCAGGGTTGTGTACAAACCCTTGAAACAACAGCATTTTAAGTGTACTGGCCCTTTAAGAGGTGGACCTGGGAAGCTTACAGACCTTTAAAATTGGCAATACTTTAAGGTGACTGGCCTATGAAGAGGATGACCATGGAAGTGGACAGTCCTTAAAGATGCATTATTGTGTGTGGGTGGCCTTCTAAGAGACAACCCTGGGAATGGACAGACCTTTGGAAATGTCAATGTGGCTTATGAAGTGGAAAGCCACTTGAACATGTGACATGTTTTGCGGACTGGCCCTTTAAGAGGCAGACCCTAGAAGTGGACAAACCCTTGAAGAGGTGACAAATTTAGGGAATTATGTCCTTTAAGAGGTTGACCAGGGTTGTGTACAAACCCTTGAAACAACAGCATTTTAAGTGTACTGGCCCTTTAAGAGGTGGACCTGGGAAGCTTACGGACCTTTAAAATTGGCAATACTTTAAGGTGACTGGCCTATGAAGAGGATGACCATGGAAGTGGACAGTCCTTAAAGATGCATTATTGTGTGTGGGTGGCCTTCTAAGAGACAACCCTGGGAATGGACAGACCTTTGGAAATGTCAATGTGGCTTATGAAGTGGAAAGCCACTTGAACATGTGACATGTTTTGCGGACTGGCCCTTTAAGAGGCAGACCCTAGAAGTGGACAAACCCTTGAAGAGGTGACAAATTTAGGGAATTATGTCCTTTAAGAGGTTGACCAGGGTTGTGTACAAACCCTCGAAACAACAGCATTTTAAGTGTACTGGCCCTTTAAGAGGTGGACCTGGGAAGCTTACAGACCTTTAAAATTGGCAATACTTTAAGGTGACTGGCCTATGAAGAGGATGACCATGGAAGTGGACAGTCCTTAAAGATGCATTATTGTGTGTGGGTGGCCTTCTAAGAGACAACCCTGGGAATGGACAGACCTTTGGAAATGTCAATGTGGCTTATGAAGTGGAAAGCCACTTGAACATGTGACATGTTTTGATGACTGGCCCTTTAAGAGGCAGACCCTAGAAGTGGACAAACCCTTGAAGAGGTGACAAATTTAGGGAATTATGTCCTTTAAGAGGTTGACCAGGGTTGAGTACAAACCCTTGAAACAACAGCATTTTAAGTGTACTGGCCCTTTAAGAGGTGGACCTGGGAAGCTTACAGACCTTTAAAATTGGCAATACTTTAAGGTGACTGGCCTATGAAGAGGATGACCATGGAAGTGGACAGTCCTTAAAGATGCATTATTGTGTGTGGGTGGCCTTCTAAGAGACAACCCTGGGAATGGACAGACCTTTGGAAATGTCAATGTGGCTTATGAAGTGGAAAGCCACTTGAACATGTGACATGTTTTGCGGACTGGCCCTTTAAGAGGCAGACCCTAGAAGTGGACAAACCCTTGAAGAGGTGACAAATTTAGGGAATTATGTCCTTTAAGAGGTTGACCAGGGTTGTGTACAAACCCTCGAAACAACAGCATTTTAAGTGTACTGGCCCTTTAAGAGGTGGACCTGGGAAGCTTACAGACCTTTAAAATTGGCAATACTTTAAGGTGACTGGCCTATGAAGAGGATGACCATGGAAGTGGACAGTCCTTAAAGATGCATTATTGTGTGTGGGTGGCCTTCTAAGAGACAACCCTGGGAATGGACAGACCTTTGGAAATGTCAATGTGGCTTATGAAGTGGAAAGCCACTTGAACATGTGACATGTTTTGATGACTGGCCCTTTAAGAGGCAGACCCTAGAAGTGGACAAACCCTTGAAGAGGTGACAAATTTAGGGAATTATGTCCTTTAAGAGGTTGACCAGGGTTGAGTACAAACCCTTGAAACAACAGCATTTTAAGTATACTGGCCCTTTAAGAGGTGGACCTGGGAAGCTTACAGACCTTTAAAATTGGCAATACTTTAAGGTGACTGGCCTATGAAGAGGATGACCATGGAAGTGGACATTCCTTAAAGATGCATTATTGTGTGTGGGTGGCCTTCTAAGAGACAACCCTGGGAATGGACAGACCTTTGGAAATGTCAATGTGGCTTATGAAGTGGAAAGCCACTTGAACATGTGACATGTTTTGATGACTGGCCCTTTAAGAGGCAGACCCTAGAAGTGGACAAACCCTTGAAGAGGTGACAAATTTAGGGAATTATGTCCTTTAAGAGGTTGACCAGGGTTGAGTACAAACCCTTGAAACAACAGCATTTTAAGTGTACTGGCCCTTTAAGAGGTGGACCTGGGAAGCTTACAGACCTTTAAAATTGGCAATACTTTAAGGTGACTGGCCTATGAAGAGGATGACCATGGAAGTGGACAGTCCTTAAAGATGCATTATTGTGTGTGGGTGGCCTTCTAAGAGACAACCCTGGGAATGGACAGACCTTTGGAAATGTCAATGTGGCTTATGAAGTGGAAAGCCACTTGAACATGTGACATGTTTTGCGGACTGGCCCTTTAAGAGGCAGACCCTAGAAGTGGACAAACCCTTGAAGAGGTGACAAATTTAGGGAATTATGTCCTTTAAGAGGTTGACCAGGGTTGTGTACAAACCCTCGAAACAACAGCATTTTAAGTGTACTGGCCCTTTAAGAGGTGGACCTGGGAAGCTTACGGACCTTTAAAATTGGCAATACTTTAAGGTGACTGGCCTATGAAGAGGATGACCATGGAAGTGGACAGTCCTTAAAGATGCATTATTGTGTGTGGGTGGCCTTCTAAGAGACAACCCTGGGAATGGACAGACCTTTGGAAATGTCAATGTGGCTTATGAAGTGGAAAGCCACTTGAACATGAGACATGTTTTGATGACTGGCCCTTTAAGAGGCAGACCCTAGAAGTGGACAAACCCTTGAAGAGGTGACAAATTTAGGGAATTATGTCCTTTAAGAGGTTGACCAGGGTTGAGTACAAACCCTTGAAACAACAGCATTTTAAGTGTACTGGCCCTTTAAGAGGTGGACCTGGGAAGCTTACAGACCTTTAAAATTGGCAATACTTTAAGGTGACTGGCCTATGAAGAGGATGACCATGGAAGTGGACAGTCCTTAAAGATGCATTATTGTGTGTGGGTGGCCTTCTAAGAGACAACCCTGGGAATGGACAGACCTTTGGAAATGTCAATGTGGCTTATGAAGTGGAAAGCCACTTGAACATGTGACATGTTTTGCGGACTGGCCCTTTAAGAGGCAGACCCTAGAAGTGGACAAACCCTTGAAGAGGTGACAAATTTAGGGAATTATGTCCTTTAAGAGGTTGACCAGGGTTGTGTACAAACCCTCAAAACAACAGCATTTTAAGTGTACTGGCCCTTTAAGAGGTGGACCTGGGAAGCTTACGGACCTTTAAAATTGGCAATACTTTAAGGTGACTGGCCTATGAAGAGGATGACCATGGAAGTGGACAGTCCTTAAAGATGCATTATTGTGTGTGGGTGGCCTTCTAAGAGACAACCCTGGGAATGGACAGACCTTTGGAAATGTCAATGTGGCTTATGAAGTGGAAAGCCACTTGAACATGTGACATGTTTTGCGGACTGGCCCTTTAAGAGGCAGACCCTAGAAGTGGACAAACCCTTGAAGAGGTGACAAATTTAGGGAATTATGTCCTTTAAGAGGTTGACCAGGGTTGTGTACAAACCCTCGAAACAACAGCATTTTAAGTGTACTGGCCCTTTAAGAGGTGGACCTGGGAAGCTTACAGACCTTTAAAATTGGCAATACTTTAAGGTGACTGGCCTATGAAGAGGATGACCATGGAAGTGGACAGTCCTTAAAGATGCATTATTGTGTGTGGGTGGCCTTCTAAGAGACAACCCTGGGAATGGACAGACCTTTGGAAATGTCAATGTGGCTTATGAAGTGGAAAGCCACTTGAACATGTGACATGTTTTGCGGACTGGCCCTTTAAGAGGCAGACCCTAGAAGTGGACAAACCCTTGAAGAGGTGACAAATTTAGGGAATTATGTCCTTTAAGAGGTTGACCAGGGTTGTGTACAAACCCTCAAAACAACAGCATTTTAAGTGTACTGGCCCTTTAAGAGGTGGACCGGGGAAGCTTACGGACCTTTAAAATTGGCAATACTTTAAGGTGACTGGCCTATGAAGAGGATGACCATGGAAGTGGACAGTCCTTAAAGATGCATTATTGTGTGTGGGTGGCCTTCTAAGAGACAACCCTGGGAATGGACAGACCTTTGGAAATGTCAATGCGGCTTATGAAGTGGAAAGCCACTTGAACATGTGACATGTTTTGATGACTGGCCCTTTAAGAGGCAGACCCTAGAAGTGGACAAACCCTTGAAGAGGTGACAAATTTAGGGAATTATGTCCTTTAAGAGGTTGACCAGGGTTGTGTACAAACCCTCGAAACAACAGCATTTTAAGTGTACTGGCCCTTTAAGAGGTGGACCTGGGAAGCTTACAGACCTTTAAAATTGGCAATACTTTAAGGTGACTGGCCTATGAAGAGGATGACCATGGAAGTGGACAGTCCTTAAAGATGCATTATTGTGTGTGGGTGGCCTTCTAAGAGACAACCCTGGGAATGGACAGACCTTTGGAAATGTCAATGTGGCTTATGAAGTGGAAAGCCACTTGAACATGTGACATGTTTTGATGACTGGCCCTTTAAGAGGCAGACCCTAGAAGTGGACAAACCCTTGAAGAGGTGACAAATTTAGGGAATTATGTCCTTTAAGAGGTTGACCAGGGTTGAGTACAAACCCTTGAAACAACAGCATTTTAAGTGTACTGGCCCTTTAAGAGGTGGACCTGGGAAGCTTACAGACCTTTAAAATTGGCAATACTTTAAGGTGACTGGCCTATGAAGAGGATGACCATGGAAGTGGACAGTCCTTAAAGATGCATTATTGTGTGTGGGTGGCCTTCTAAGAGACAACCCTGGGAATGGACAGACCTTTGGAAATGTCAATGTGGCTTATGAAGTGGAAAGCCACTTGAACATGTGACATGTTTTGCGGACTGGCCCTTTAAGAGGCAGACCCTAGAAGTGGACAAACCCTTGAAGAGGTGACAAATTTAGGGAATTATGTCCTTTAAGAGGTTGACCAGGGTTGTGTACAAACCCTCGAAACAACAGCATTTTAAGTGTACTGGCCCTTTAAGAGGTGGACCTGGGAAGCTTACAGACCTTTAAAATTGGCAATACTTTAAGGTGACTGGCCTATGAAGAGGATGACCATGGAAGTGGACAGTCCTTAAAGATGCATTATTGTGTGTGGGTGGCCTTCTAAGAGACAACCCTGGGAATGGACAGACCTTTGGAAATGTCAATGTGGCTTATGAAGTGGAAAGCCACTTGAACATGTGACATGTTTTGATGACTGGCCCTTTAAGAGGCAGACCCTAGAAGTGGACAAACCCTTGAAGAGGTGACAAATTTAGGGAATTATGTCCTTTAAGAGGTTGACCAGGGTTGAGTACAAACCCTTGAAACAACAGCATTTTAAGTGTACTGGCCCTTTAAGAGGTGGACCTGGGAAGCTTACAGACCTTTAAAATTGGCAATACTTTAAGGTGACTGGCCTATGAAGAGGATGACCATGGAAGTGGACAGTCCTTAAAGATGCATTATTGTGTGTGGGTGGCCTTCTAAGAGACAACCCTGGGAATGGACAGACCTTTGGAAATGTCAATGTGGCTTATGAAGTGGAAAGCCACTTGAACATGTGACATGTTTTGCGGACTGGCCCTTTAAGAGGCAGACCCTAGAAGTGGACAAACCCTTGAAGAGGTGACAAATTTAGGGAATTATGTCCTTTAAGAGGTTGACCAGGGTTGTGTACAAACCCTCGAAACAACAGCATTTTAAGTGTACTGGCCCTTTAAGAGGTGGACCTGGGAAGCTTACAGACCTTTAAAATTGGCAATACTTTAAGGTGACTGGCCTATGAAGAGGATGACCATGGAAGTGGACAGTCCTTAAAGATGCATTATTGTGTGTGGGTGGCCTTCTAAGAGACAACCCTGGGAATGGACAGACCTTTGGAAATGTCAATGTGGCTTATGAAGTGGAAAGCCACTTGAACATGTGACATGTTTTGCGGACTGGCCCTTTAAGAGGCAGACCCTAGAAGTGGACAAACCCTTGAAGAGGTGACAAATTTAGGGAATTATGTCCTTTAAGAGGTTGACCAGGGTTGTGTACAAACCCTCAAAACAACAGCATTTTAAGTGTACTGGCCCTTTAAGAGGTGGACCGGGGAAGCTTACGGACCTTTAAAATTGGCAATACTTTAAGGTGACTGGCCTATGAAGAGGATGACCATGGAAGTGGACAGTCCTTAAAGATGCATTATTGTGTGTGGGTGGCCTTCTAAGAGACAACCCTGGGAATGGACAGACCTTTGGAAATGTCAATGTGGCTTATGAAGTGGAAAGCCACTTGAACATGTGACATGTTTTGATGACTGGCCCTTTAAGAGGCAGACCCTAGAAGTGGACAAACCCTTGAAGAGGTGACAAATTTAGGGAATTATGTCCTTTAAGAGGTTGACCAGGGTTGTGTACAAACCCTCGAAACAACAGCATTTTAAGTGTACTGGCCCTTTAAGAGGTGGACCTGGGAAGCTTACAGACCTTTAAAATTGGCAATACTTTAAGGTGACTGGCCTATGAAGAGGATGACCATGGAAGTGGACAGTCCTTAAAGATGCATTATTGTGTGTGGGTGGCCTTCTAAGAGACAACCCTGGGAATGGACAGACCTTTGGAAATGTCAATGTGGCTTATGAAGTGGAAAGCCACTTGAACATGTGACATGTTTTGATGACTGGCCCTTTAAGAGGCAGACCCTAGAAGTGGACAAACCCTTGAAGAGGTGACAAATTTAGGGAATTATGTCCTTTAAGAGGTTGACCAGGGTTGAGTACAAACCCTTGAAACAACAGCATTTTAAGTGTACTGGCCCTTTAAGAGGTGGACCTGGGAAGCTTACGGACCTTTAAAATTGGCAATACTTTAAGGTGACTGGCCTATGAAGAGGATGACCATGGAAGTGGACAGTCCTTAAAGATGCATTATTGTGTGTGGGTGGCCTTCTAAGAGACAACCCTGGGAATGGACAGACCTTTGGAAATGTCAATGTGGCTTATGAAGTGGAAAGCCACTTGAACATGTGACATGTTTTGATGACTGGCCCTTTAAGAGGCAGACCCTAGAAGTGGACAAACCCTTGAAGAGGTGACAAATTTAGGGAATTATGTCCTTTAAGAGGTTGACCAGGGTTGTGTACAAACCCTCGAAACAACAGCATTTTAAGTGTACTGGCCCTTTAAGAGGTGGACCTGGGAAGCTTACAGACCTTTAAAATTGGCAATACTTTAAGGTGACTGGCCTATGAAGAGGATGACCATGGAAGTGGACAGTCCTTAAAGATGCATTATTGTGTGTGGGTGGCCTTCTAAGAGACAACCCTGGGAATGGACAGACCTTTGGAAATGTCAATGTGGCTTATGAAGTGGAAAGCCACTTGAACATGTGACATGTTTTGCGGACTGGCCCTTTAAGAGGCAGACCCTAGAAGTGGACAAACCCTTGAAGAGGTGACAAATTTAGGGAATTATGTCCTTTAAGAGGTTGACCAGGGTTGTGTACAAACCCTCAAAACAACAGCATTTTAAGTGTACTGGCCCTTTAAGAGGTGGACCGGGGAAGCTTACGGACCTTTAAAATTGGCAATACTTTAAGGTGACTGGCCTATGAAGAGGATGACCATGGAAGTGGACAGTCCTTAAAGATGCATTATTGTGTGTGGGTGGCCTTCTAAGAGACAACCCTGGGAATGGACAGACCTTTGGAAATGTCAATGTGGCTTATGAAGTGGAAAGCCACTTGAACATGTGACATGTTTTGATGACTGGCCCTTTAAGAGGCAGACCCTAGAAGTGGACAAACCCTTGAAGAGGTGACAAATTTAGGGAATTATGTCCTTTAAGAGGTTGACCAGGGTTGTGTACAAACCCTCGAAACAACAGCATTTTAAGTGTACTGGCCCTTTAAGAGGTGGACCTGGGAAGCTTACAGACCTTTAAAATTGGCAATACTTTAAGGTGACTGGCCTATGAAGAGGATGACCATGGAAGTGGACAGTCCTTAAAGATGCATTATTGTGTGTGGGTGGCCTTCTAAGAGACAACCCTGGGAATGGACAGACCTTTGGAAATGTCAATGTGGCTTATGAAGTGGAAAGCCACTTGAACATGTGACATGTTTTGATGACTGGCCCTTTAAGAGGCAGACCCTAGAAGTGGACAAACCCTTGAAGAGGTGACAAATTTAGGGAATTATGTCCTTTAAGAGGTTGACCAGGGTTGAGTACAAACCCTTGAAACAACAGCATTTTAAGTGTACTGGCCCTTTAAGAGGTGGACCTGGGAAGCTTACGGACCTTTAAAATTGGCAATACTTTAAGGTGACTGGCCTATGAAGAGGATGACCATGGAAGTGGACAGTCCTTAAAGATGCATTATTGTGTGTGGGTGGCCTTCTAAGAGACAACCCTGGGAATGGACAGACCTTTGGAAATGTCAATGTGGCTTATGAAGTGGAAAGCCACTTGAACATGTGACATGTTTTGATGACTGGCCCTTTAAGAGGCAGACCCTAGAAGTGGACAAACCCTTGAAGAGGTGACAAATTTAGGGAATTATGTCCTTTAAGAGGTTGACCAGGGTTGTGTACAAACCCTTGAAACAACAGCATTTTAAGTGTACTGGCCCTTTAAGAGGTGGACCTGGGAAGCTTACAGACCTTTAAAATTGGCAATACTTTAAGGTGACTGGCCTATGAAGAGGATGACCATGGAAGTGGACAGTCCTTAAAGATGCATTATTGTGTGTGGGTGGCCTTCTAAGAGACAACCCTGGGAATGGACAGACCTTTGGAAATGTCAATGTGGCTTATGAAGTGGAAAGCCACTTGAACATGTGACATGTTTTGATGACTGGCCCTTTAAGAGGCAGACCCTAGAAGTGGACAAACCCTTGAAGAGGTGACAAATTTAGGGAATTATGTCCTTTAAGAGGTTGACCAGGGTTGTGTACAAACCCTTGAAACAACAGCATTTTAAGTGTACTGGCCCTTTAAGAGGTGGACCTGGGAAGCTTACAGACCTTTAAAATTGGCAATACTTTAAGGTGACTGGCCTATGAAGAGGATGACCATGGAAGTGGACAGTCCTTAAAGATGCATTATTGTGTGTGGGTGGCCTTCTAAGAGACAACCCTGGGAATGGACAGACCTTTGGAAATGTCAATGTGGCTTATGAAGTGGAAAGCCACTTGAACATGTGACATGTTTTGATGACTGGCCCTTTAAGAGGCAGACCCTAGAAGTGGACAAACCCCTGAAGAGGTGACAAATTTAGGGAATTATGTCCTTTAAGAGGTTGACCAGGGTTGAGTACAAACCCTTGAAACAACAGCATTTTAAGTGTACTGGCCCTTTAAGAGGTGGACCTGGGAAGCTTACAGACCTTTAAAATTGGCAATACTTTAAGGTGACTGGCCTATGAAGAGGATGACCATGGAAGTGGACAGTCCTTAAAGATGCATTATTGTGTGTGGGTGGCATTCTAAGAAACAACCCTGGGAATGGACAGACCTTTGGAAATGTCAATGTGGCTTATGAAGTGGAAAGCCACTTGAACATGTGACATGTTTTGATGACTGGCCCTTTAAGAGGCAGACCCTAGAAGTGGACAAACCCTTGAAGAGGTGACAAATTTAGGGAATTATGTCCTTTAAGAGGTTGACCAGGGTTGAGTACAAACCCTTGAAACAACAGCATTTTAAGTGTACTGGCCCTTTAAGAGGTGGACCTGGGAAGCTTACAGACCTTTAAAATTGGCAATACTTTAAGGTGACTGGCCTATGAAGAGGATGACCATGGAAGTGGACAGTCCTTAAAGATGCATTATTGTGTGTGGGTGGCCTTCTAAGAGACAACCCTGGGAATGGACAGACCTTTGGAAATGTCAATGTGGCTTATGAAGTGGAAAGCCACTTGAACATGTGACATGTTTTGATGACTGGCCCTTTAAGAGGCAGACCCTAGAAGTGGACAAACCCTTGAAGAGGTGACAAATTTAGGGAATTATGTCCTTTAAGAGGTTGACCAGGGTTGTGTACAAACCCTCGAAACAACAGCATTTTAAGTGTACTGGCTCTTTAAGAGGTGGACCTGGGAAGCTTACAGACCTTTAAAATTGGCAATACTTTAAGGTGACTGGCCTATGAAGAGGATGACCATGGAAGTGGACAGTCCTTAAAGATGCATTATTGTGTGTGGGTGGCCTTCTAAGAGACAACCCTGGGAATGGACAGACCTTTGGAAATGTCAATGTGGCTTATGAAGTGGAAAGCCACTTGAACATGTGACATGTTTTGCGGACTGGCCCTTTAAGAAGCAGACCCTAGAAGTGGACAAACCCTTGAAGAGGTGACAAATTTAGGGAATTATGTCCTTTAAGAGGTTGACCAGGGTTGTGTACAAACCCTCGAAACAACAGCATTTTAAGTGTACTGGCCCTTTAAGAGGTGGACCTGGGAAGCTTACAGACCTTTAAAATTGGCAATACTTTAAGGTGACTGGCCTATGAAGAGGATGACCATGGAAGTGGACAGTCCTTAAAGATGCATTATTGTGTGTGGGTGGCCTTCTAAGAGACAACCCTGGGAATGGACAGACCTTTGGAAATGTCAATGTGGCTTATGAAGTGGAAAGCCACTTGAACATGTGACATGTTTTGATGACTGGCCCTTTAAGAGGCAGACCCTAGAAGTGGACAAACCCTTGAAGAGGTGACAAATTTAGGGAATTATGTCCTTTAAGAGGTTGACCAGGGTTGTGTACAAACCCTCGAAACAACAGCATTTTAAGTGTACTGGCCCTTTAAGAGGTGGACCTGGGAAGCTTACAGACCTTTAAAATTGGCAATACTTTAAGGTGACTGGCCTATGAAGAGGATGACCATGGAAGTGGACAGTCCTTAAAGATGCATTATTGTGTGTGGGTGGCCTTCTAAGAGACAACCCTGGGAATGGACAGACCTTTGGAAATGTCAATGTGGCTTATGAAGTGGAAAGCCACTTGAACATGTGACATGTTTTGATGACTGGCCCTTTAAGAGGCAGACCCTAGAAGTGGACAAACCCTTGAAGAGGTGACAAATTTAGGGAATTATGTCCTTTAAGAGGTTGACCAGGGTTGAGTACAAACCCTTGAAACAACAGCATTTTAAGTGTACTGGCCCTTTAAGAGGTGGACCTGGGAAGCTTACAGACCTTTAAAATTGGCAATACTTTAAGGTGACTGGCCTATGAAGAGGATGACCATGGAAGTGGACAGTCCTTAAAGATGCATTATTGTGTGTGGGTGGCCTTCTAAGAGACAACCCTGGGAATGGACAGACCTTTGGAAATGTCAATGTGGCTTATGAAGTGGAAAGCCACTTGAACATGTGACATGTTTTGCGGACTGGCCCTTTAAGAGGCAGACCCTAGAAGTGGACAAACCCTTGAAGAGGTGACAAATTTAGGGAATTATGTCCTTTAAGAGGTTGACCAGGGTTGTGTACAAACCCTCGAAACAACAGCATTTTAAGTGTACTGGCCCTTTAAGAGGTGGACCTGGGAAGCTTACAGACCTTTAAAATTGGCAATACTTTAAGGTGACTGGCCTATGAAGAGGATGACCATGGAAGTGGACAGTCCTTAAAGATGCATTATTGTGTGTGGGTGGCCTTCTAAGAGACAACCCTGGGAATGGACAGACCTTTGGAAATGTCAATGTGGCTTATGAAGTGGAAAGCCACTTGAACATGTGACATGTTTTGCGGACTGGCCCTTTAAGAGGCAGACCCTAGAAGTGGACAAACCCTTGAAGAGGTGACAAATTTAGGGAATTATGTCCTTTAAGAGGTTGACCAGGGTTGTGTACAAACCCTCGAAACAACAGCATTTTAAGTGTACTGGCCCTTTAAGAGGTGGACCGGGGAAGCTTACGGACCTTTAAAATTGGCAATACTTTAAGGTGACTGGCCTATGAAGAGGATGACCATGGAAGTGGACAGTCCTTAAAGATGCATTATTGTGTGTGGGTGGCCTTCTAAGAGACAACCCTGGGAATGGACAGACCTTTGGAAATGTCAATGTGGCTTATGAAGTGGAAAGCCACTTGAACATGTGACATGTTTTGATGACTGGCCCTTTAAGAGGCAGACCCTAGAAGTGGACAAACCCTTGAAGAGGTGACAAATTTAGGGAATTATGTCCTTTAAGAGGTTGACCAGGATTGTGTACAAACCCTTGAAACAACAGCATTTTAAGTGTACTGGCCCTTTAAGAGGTGGACCTGGGAAGCTTACAGACCTTTAAAATTGGCAATACTTTAAGGTGACTGGCCTATGAAGAGGATGACCATGGAAGTGGACAGTCCTTAAAGATGCATTATTGTGTGTGGGTGGCCTTCTAAGAGACAACCCTGGGAATGGACAGACCTTTGGAAATGTCAATGTGGCTTATGAAGTGGAAAGCCACTTGAACATGTGACATGTTTTGATGACTGGCCCTTTAAGAGGCAGACCCTAGAAGTGGACAAACCCCTGAAGAGGTGACAAATTTAGGGAATTATGTCCTTTAAGAGGTTGACCAGGGTTGAGTACAAACCCTTGAAACAACAGCATTTTAAGTGTACTGGCCCTTTAAGAGGTGGACCTGGGAAGCTTACAGACCTTTAAAATTGGCAATACTTTAAGGTGACTGGCCTATGAAGAGGATGACCATGGAAGTGGACAGTCCTTAAAGATGCATTATTGTGTGTGGGTGGCCTTCTAAGAGACAACCCTGGGAATGGACAGACCTTTGGAAATGTCAATGTGGCTTATGAAGTGGAAAGCCACTTGAACATGTGACATGTTTTGCGGACTGGCCCTTTAAGAGGCAGACCCTAGAAGTGGACAAACCCTTGAAGAGGTGACAAATTTAGGGAATTATGTCCTTTAAGAGGTTGACCAGGGTTGTGTACAAACCCTCGAAACAACAGCATTTTAAGTGTACTGGCCCTTTAAGATGTGGACCTGGGAAGCTTACAGACCTTTAAAATTGGCAATACTTTAAGGTGACTGGCCTATGAAGAGGATGACCATGGAAGTGGACAGTCCTTAAAGATGCATTATTGTGTGTGGGTGGCCTTCTAAGAGACAACCCTGGGAATGGACAGACCTTTGGAAATGTCAATGTGGCTTATGAAGTGGAAAGCCACTTGAACATGTGACATGTTTTGCGGACTGGCCCTTTAAGAGGCAGACCCTAGAAGTGGACAAACCCTTGAAGAGGTGACAAATTTAGGGAATTATGTCCTTTAAGAGGTTGACCAGGGTTGTGTACAAACCCTCGAAACAACAGCATTTTAAGTGTACTGGCCCTTTAAGAGGTGGACCGGGGAAGCTTACGGACCTTTAAAATTGGCAATACTTTAAGGTGACTGGCCTATGAAGAGGATGACCATGGAAGTGGACAGTCCTTAAAGATGCATTATTGTGTGTGGGTGGCCTTCTAAGAGACAACCCTGGGAATGGACAGACCTTTGGAAATGTCAATGTGGCTTATGAAGTGGAAAGCCACTTGAACATGTGACATGTTTTGATGACTGGCCCTTTAAGAGGCAGACCCTAGAAGTGGACAAACCCTTGAAGAGGTGACAAATTTAGGGAATTATGTCCTTTAAGAGGTTGACCAGGGTTGTGTACAAACCCTCAAAACAACAGCATTTTAAGTGTACTGGCCCTTTAAGAGGTGGACCTGGGAAGCTTACAGACCTTTAAAATTGGCAATACTTTAAGGTGACTGGCCTATGAAGAGGATGACCATGGAAGTGGACAGTCCTTAAAGATGCATTATTGTGTGTGGGTGGCCTTCTAAGAGACAACCCTGGGAATGGACAGACCTTTGGAAATGTCAATGTGGCTTATGAAGTGGAAAGCCACTTGAACATGTGACATGTTTTGATGACTGGCCCTTTAAGAGGCAGACCCTAGAAGTGGACAAACCCTTGAAGAGGTGACAAATTTAGGGAATTATGTCCTTTAAGAGGTTGACCAGGGTTGTGTACAAACCCTTGAAACAACAGCATTTTAAGTGTACTGGCCCTTTAAGAGGTGGACCTGGGAAGCTTACAGACCTTTAAAATTGGCAATACTTTAAGGTGACTGGCCTATGAAGAGGATGACCATGGAAGTGGACAGTCCTTAAAGATGCATTATTGTGTGTGGGTGGCCTTCTAAGAGACAACCCTGGGAATGGACAGACCTTTGGAAATGTCAATGTGGCTTATGAAGTGGAAAGCCACTTGAACATGTGACATGTTTTGATGACTGGCCCTTTAAGAGGCAGACCCTAGAAGTGGACAAACCCCTGAAGAGGTGACAAATTTAGGGAATTATGTCCTTTAAGAGGTTGACCAGGGTTGAGTACAAACCCTTGAAACAACAGCATTTTAAGTGTACTGGCCCTTTAAGAGGTGGACCTGGGAAGCTTACAGACCTTTAAAATTGGCAATACTTTAAGGTGACTGGCCTATGAAGAGGATGACCATGGAAGTGGACAGTCCTTAAAGATGCATTATTGTGTGTGGGTGGCCTTCTAAGAGACAACCCTGGGAATGGACAGACCTTTGGAAATGTCAATGTGGCTTATGAAGTGGAAAGCCACTTGAACATGTGACATGTTTTGATGACTGGCCCTTTAAGAGGCAGACCCTAGAAGTGGACAAACCCTTGAAGAGGTGACAAATTTAGGGAATTATGTCCTTTAAGAGGTTGACCAGGGTTGTGTACAAACCCTCGAAACAACAGCATTTTAAGTGTACTGGCCCTTTAAGAGGTGGACCTGGGAAGCTTACAGACCTTTAAAATTGGCAATATTTTAAGGTGACTGGCCTATGAAGAGGATGACCATGGAAGTGGACAGTCCTTAAAGATGCATTATTGTGTGTGGGTGGCCTTCTAAGAGACAACCCTGGGAATGGACAGACCTTTGGAAATGTCAATGTGGCTTATGAAGTGGAAAGCCACTTGAACATGTGACATGTTTTGCGGACTGGCCCTTTAAGAAGCAGACCCTAGAAGTGGACAAACCCTTGAAGAGGTGACAAATTTAGGGAATTATGTCCTTTAAGAGGTTGACCAGGGTTGTGTACAAACCCTCGAAACAACAGCATTTTAAGTGTACTGGCCCTTTAAGAGGTGGACCTGGGAAGCTTACAGACCTTTAAAATTGGCAATACTTTAAGGTGACTGGCCTATGAAGAGGATGACCATGGAAGTGGACAGTCCTTAAAGATGCATTATTGTGTGTGGGTGGCCTTCTAAGAGACAACCCTGGGAATGGACAGACCTTTGGAAATGTCAATGTGGCTTATGAAGTGGAAAGCCACTTGAACATGTGACATGTTTTGATGACTGGCCCTTTAAGAGGCAGACCCTAGAAGTGGACAAACCCTTGAAGAGGTGACAAATTTAGGGAATTATGTCCTTTAAGAGGTTGACCAGGGTTGTGTACAAACCCTCGAAACAACAGCATTTTAAGTGTACTGGCCCTTTAAGAGGTGGACCTGGGAAGCTTACAGACCTTTAAAATTGGCAATACTTTAAGGTGACTGGCCTATGAAGAGGATGACCATGGAAGTGGACAGTCCTTAAAGATGCATTATTGTGTGTGGGTGGCCTTCTAAGAGACAACCCTGGGAATGGACAGACCTTTGGAAATGTCAATGTGGCTTATGAAGTGGAAAGCCACTTGAACATGTGACATGTTTTGATGACTGGCCCTTTAAGAGGCAGACCCTAGAAGTGGACAAACCCTTGAAGAGGTGACAAATTTAGGGAATTATGTCCTTTAAGAGGTTGACCAGGGTTGAGTACAAACCCTTGAAACAACAGCATTTTAAGTGTACTGGCCCTTTAAGAGGTGGACCTGGGAAGCTTACAGACCTTTAAAATTGGCAATACTTTAAGGTGACTGGCCTATGAAGAGGATGACCATGGAAGTGGACAGTCCTTAAAGATGCATTATTGTGTGTGGGTGGCCTTCTAAGAGACAACCCTGGGAATGGACAGACCTTTGGAAATGTCAATGTGGCTTATGAAGTGGAAAGCCACTTGAACATGTGACATGTTTTGCGGACTGGCCCTTTAAGAGGCAGACCCTAGAAGTGGACAAACCCTTGAAGAGGTGACAAATTTAGGGAATTATGTCCTTTAAGAGGTTGACCAGGGTTGTGTACAAACCCTCGAAACAACAGCATTTTAAGTGTACTGGCCCTTTAAGAGGTGGACCTGGGAAGCTTACAGACCTTTAAAATTGGCAATACTTTAAGGTGACTGGCCTATGAAGAGGATGACCATGGAAGTGGACAGTCCTTAAAGATGCATTATTGTGTGTGGGTGGCCTTCTAAGAGACAACCCTGGGAATGGACAGACCTTTGGAAATGTCAATGTGGCTTATGAAGTGGAAAGCCACTTGAACATGTGACATGTTTTGCGGACTGGCCCTTTAAGAGGCAGACCCTAGAAGTGGACAAACCCTTGAAGAGGTGACAAATTTAGGGAATTATGTCCTTTAAGAGGTTGACCAGGGTTGTGTACAAACCCTCGAAACAACAGCATTTTAAGTGTACTGGCCCTTTAAGAGGTGGACCGGGGAAGCTTACGGACCTTTAAAATTGGCAATACTTTAAGGTGACTGGCCTATGAAGAGGATGACCATGGAAGTGGACAGTCCTTAAAGATGCATTATTGTGTGTGGGTGGCCTTCTAAGAGACAACCCTGGGAATGGACAGACCTTTGGAAATGTCAATGTGGCTTATGAAGTGGAAAGCCACTTGAACATGTGACATGTTTTGATGACTGGCCCTTTAAGAGGCAGACCCTAGAAGTGGACAAACCCTTGAAGAGGTGACAAATTTAGGGAATTATGTCCTTTAAGAGGTTGACCAGGGTTGTGTACAAACCCTTGAAACAACAGCATTTTAAGTGTACTGGCCCTTTAAGAGGTGGACCTGGGAAGCTTACAGACCTTTAAAATTGGCAATACTTTAAGGTGACTGGCCTATGAAGAGGATGACCATGGAAGTGGACAGTCCTTAAAGATGCATTATTGTGTGTGGGTGGCCTTCTAAGAGACAACCCTGGGAATGGACAGACCTTTGGAAATGTCAATGTGGCTTATGAAGTGGAAAGCCACTTGAACATGTGACATGTTTTGATGACTGGCCCTTTAAGAGGCAGACCCTAGAAGTGGACAAACCCTTGAAGAGGTGACAAATTTAGGGAATTATGTCCTTTAAGAGGTTGACCAGGGTTGTGTACAAACCCTTGAAACAACAGCATTTTAAGTGTACTGGCCCTTTAAGAGGTGGACCTGGGAAGCTTACAGACCTTTAAAATTGGCAATACTTTAAGGTGACTGGCCTATGAAGAGGATGACCATGGAAGTGGACAGTCCTTAAAGATGCATTATTGTGTGTGGGTGGCCTTCTAAGAGACAACCCTGGGAATGGACAGACCTTTGGAAATGTCAATGTGGCTTATGAAGTGGAAAGCCACTTGAACATGTGACATGTTTTGATGACTGGCCCTTTAAGAGGCAGACCCTAGAAGTGGACAAACCCCTGAAGAGGTGACAAATTTAGGGAATTATGTCCTTTAAGAGGTTGACCAGGGTTGAGTACAAACCCTTGAAACAACAGCATTTTAAGTGTACTGGCCCTTTAAGAGGTGGACCTGGGAAGCTTACAGACCTTTAAAATTGGCAATACTTTAAGGTGACTGGCCTATGAAGAGGATGACCATGGAAGTGGACAGTCCTTAAAGATGCATTATTGTGTGTGGGTGGCCTTCTAAGAGACAACCCTGGGAATGGACAGACCTTTGGAAATGTCAATGTGGCTTATGAAGTGGAAAGCCACTTGAACATGTGACATGTTTTGATGACTGGCCCTTTAAGAGGCAGACCCTAGAAGTGGACAAACCCTTGAAGAGGTGACAAATTTAGGGAATTATGTCCTTTAAGAGGTTGACCAGGGTTGTGTACAAACCCTCGAAACAACAGCATTTTAAGTGTACTGGCTCTTTAAGAGGTGGACCTGGGAAGCTTACAGACCTTTAAAATTGGCAATACTTTAAGGTGACTGGCCTATGAAGAGGATGACCATGGAAGTGGACAGTCCTTAAAGATGCATTATTGTGTGTGGGTGGCCTTCTAAGAGACAACCCTGGGAATGGACAGACCTTTGGAAATGTCAATGTGGCTTATGAAGTGGAAAGCCACTTGAACATGTGACATGTTTTGCGGACTGGCCCTTTAAGAAGCAGACCCTAGAAGTGGACAAACCCTTGAAGAGGTGACAAATTTAGGGAATTATGTCCTTTAAGAGGTTGACCAGGGTTGTGTACAAACCCTCGAAACAACAGCATTTTAAGTGTACTGGCCCTTTAAGAGGTGGACCTGGGAAGCTTACAGACCTTTAAAATTGGCAATACTTTAAGGTGACTGGCCTATGAAGAGGATGACCATGGAAGTGGACAGTCCTTAAAGATGCATTATTGTGTGTGGGTGGCCTTCTAAGAGACAACCCTGGGAATGGACAGACCTTTGGAAATGTCAATGTGGCTTATGAAGTGGAAAGCCACTTGAACATGTGACATGTTTTGATGACTGGCCCTTTAAGAGGCAGACCCTAGAAGTGGACAAACCCTTGAAGAGGTGACAAATTTAGGGAATTATGTCCTTTAAGAGGTTGACCAGGGTTGTGTACAAACCCTCGAAACAACAGCATTTTAAGTGTACTGGCCCTTTAAGAGGTGGACCTGGGAAGCTTACAGACCTTTAAAATTGGCAATACTTTAAGGTGACTGGCCTATGAAGAGGATGACCATGGAAGTGGACAGTCCTTAAAGATGCATTATTGTGTGTGGGTGGCCTTCTAAGAGACAACCCTGGGAATGGACAGACCTTTGGAAATGTCAATGTGGCTTATGAAGTGGAAAGCCACTTGAACATGTGACATGTTTTGATGACTGGCCCTTTAAGAGGCAGACCCTAGAAGTGGACAAACCCTTGAAGAGGTGACAAATTTAGGGAATTATGTCCTTTAAGAGGTTGACCAGGGTTGAGTACAAACCCTTGAAACAACAGCATTTTAAGTGTACTGGCCCTTTAAGAGGTGGACCTGGGAAGCTTACAGACCTTTAAAATTGGCAATACTTTAAGGTGACTGGCCTATGAAGAGGATGACCATGGAAGTGGACAGTCCTTAAAGATGCATTATTGTGTGTGGGTGGCCTTCTAAGAGACAACCCTGGGAATGGACAGACCTTTGGAAATGTCAATGTGGCTTATGAAGTGGAAAGCCACTTGAACATGTGACATGTTTTGCGGACTGGCCCTTTAAGAGGCAGACCCTAGAAGTGGACAAACCCTTGAAGAGGTGACAAATTTAGGGAATTATGTCCTTTAAGAGGTTGACCAGGGTTGTGTACAAACCCTCGAAACAACAGCATTTTAAGTGTACTGGCCCTTTAAGAGGTGGACCTGGGAAGCTTACAGACCTTTAAAATTGGCAATACTTTAAGGTGACTGGCCTATGAAGAGGATGACCATGGAAGTGGACAGTCCTTAAAGATGCATTATTGTGTGTGGGTGGCCTTCTAAGAGACAACCCTGGGAATGGACAGACCTTTGGAAATGTCAATGTGGCTTATGAAGTGGAAAGCCACTTGAACATGTGACATGTTTTGCGGACTGGCCCTTTAAGAGGCAGACCCTAGAAGTGGACAAACCCTTGAAGAGGTGACAAATTTAGGGAATTATGTCCTTTAAGAGGTTGACCAGGGTTGTGTACAAACCCTCGAAACAACAGCATTTTAAGTGTACTGGCCCTTTAAGAGGTGGACCGGGGAAGCTTACGGACCTTTAAAATTGGCAATACTTTAAGGTGACTGGCCTATGAAGAGGATGACCATGGAAGTGGACAGTCCTTAAAGATGCATTATTGTGTGTGGGTGGCCTTCTAAGAGACAACCCTGGGAATGGACAGACCTTTGGAAATGTCAATGTGGCTTATGAAGTGGAAAGCCACTTGAACATGTGACATGTTTTGATGACTGGCCCTTTAAGAGGCAGACCCTAGAAGTGGACAAACCCTTGAAGAGGTGACAAATTTAGGGAATTATGTCCTTTAAGAGGTTGACCAGGGTTGTGTACAAACCCTTGAAACAACAGCATTTTAAGTGTACTGGCCCTTTAAGAGGTGGACCTGGGAAGCTTACAGACCTTTAAAATTGGCAATACTTTAAGGTGACTGGCCTATGAAGAGGATGACCATGGAAGTGGACAGTCCTTAAAGATGCATTATTGTGTGTGGGTGGCCTTCTAAGAGACAACCCTGGGAATGGACAGACCTTTGGAAATGTCAATGTGGCTTATGAAGTGGAAAGCCACTTGAACATGTGACATGTTTTGATGACTGGCCCTTTAAGAGGCAGACCCTAGAAGTGGACAAACCCTTGAAGAGGTGACAAATTTAGGGAATTATGTCCTTTAAGAGGTTGACCAGGGTTGTGTACAAACCCTTGAAACAACAGCATTTTAAGTGTACTGGCCCTTTAAGAGGTGGACCTGGGAAGCTTACAGACCTTTAAAATTGGCAATACTTTAAGGTGACTGGCCTATGAAGAGGATGACCATGGAAGTGGACAGTCCTTAAAGATGCATTATTGTGTGTGGGTGGCCTTCTAAGAGACAACCCTGGGAATGGACAGACCTTTGGAAATGTCAATGTGGCTTATGAAGTGGAAAGCCACTTGAACATGTGACATGTTTTGATGACTGGCCCTTTAAGAGGCAGACCCTAGAAGTGGACAAACCCCTGAAGAGGTGACAAATTTAGGGAATTATGTCCTTTAAGAGGTTGACCAGGGTTGAGTACAAACCCTTGAAACAACAGCATTTTAAGTGTACTGGCCCTTTAAGAGGTGGACCTGGGAAGCTTACAGACCTTTAAAATTGGCAATACTTTAAGGTGACTGGCCTATGAAGAGGATGACCATGGAAGTGGACAGTCCTTAAAGATGCATTATTGTTTGTGGGTGGCATTCTAAGAAACAACCCTGGGAATGGACAGACCTTTGGAAATGTCAATGTGGCTTATGAAGTGGAAAGCCACTTGAACATGTGACATGTTTTGATGACTGGCCCTTTAAGAGGCAGACCCTAGAAGTGGACAAACCCTTGAAGAGGTGACAAATTTAGGGAATTATGTCCTTTAAGAGCTTGACCAGGGTTGAGTACAAACCCTTGAAACAACAGCATTTTAAGTGTACTGGCCCTTTAAGAGGTGGACCTGGGAAGCTTACAGACCTTTAAAATTGGCAATACTTTAAGGTGACTGGCCTATGAAGAGGATGACCATGGAAGTGGACAGTCCTTAAAGATGCATTATTGTGTGTGGGTGGCCTTCTAAGAGACAACCCTGGGAATGGACAGACCTTTGGAAATGTCAATGTGGCTTATGAAGTGGAAAGCCACTTGAACATGTGACATGTTTTGATGACTGGCCCTTTAAGAGGCAGACCCTAGAAGTGGACAAACCCTTGAAGAGGTGACAAATTTAGGGAATTATGTCCTTTAAGAGGTTGACCAGGGTTGTGTACAAACCCTCGAAACAACAGCATTTTAAGTGTACTGGCTCTTTAAGAGGTGGACCTGGGAAGCTTACAGACCTTTAAAATTGGCAATACTTTAAGGTGACTGGCCTATGAAGAGGATGACCATGGAAGTGGACAGTCCTTAAAGATGCATTATTGTGTGTGGGTGGCCTTCTAAGAGACAACCCTGGGAATGGACAGACCTTTGGAAATGTCAATGTGGCTTATGAAGTGGAAAGCCACTTGAACATGTGACATGTTTTGCGGACTGGCCCTTTAAGAAGCAGACCCTAGAAGTGGACAAACCCTTGAAGAGGTGACAAATTTAGGGAATTATGTCCTTTAAGAGGTTGACCAGGGTTGTGTACAAACCCTCGAAACAACAGCATTTTAAGTGTACTGGCCCTTTAAGAGGTGGACCTGGGAAGCTTACAGACCTTTAAAATTGGCAATACTTTAAGGTGACTGGCCTATGAAGAGGATGACCATGGAAGTGGACAGTCCTTAAAGATGCATTATTGTGTGTGGGTGGCCTTCTAAGAGACAACCCTGGGAATGGACAGACCTTTGGAAATGTCAATGTGGCTTATGAAGTGGAAAGCCACTTGAACATGTGACATGTTTTGATGACTGGCCCTTTAAGAGGCAGACCCTAGAAGTGGACAAACCCTTGAAGAGGTGACAAATTTAGGGAATTATGTCCTTTAAGAGGTTGACCAGGGTTGTGTACAAACCCTCGAAACAACAGCATTTTAAGTGTACTGGCCCTTTAAGAGGTGGACCTGGGAAGCTTACAGACCTTTAAAATTGGCAATACTTTAAGGTGACTGGCCTATGAAGAGGATGACCATGGAAGTGGACAGTCCTTAAAGATGCATTATTGTGTGTGGGTGGCCTTCTAAGAGACAACCCTGGGAATGGACAGACCTTTGGAAATGTCAATGTGGCTTATGAAGTGGAAAGCCACTTGAACATGTGACATGTTTTGATGACTGGCCCTTTAAGAGGCAGACCCTAGAAGTGGACAAACCCTTGAAGAGGTGACAAATTTAGGGAATTATGTCCTTTAAGAGGTTGACCAGGGTTGAGTACAAACCCTTGAAACAACAGCATTTTAAGTGTACTGGCCCTTTAAGAGGTGGACCTGGGAAGCTTACAGACCTTTAAAATTGGCAATACTTTAAGGTGACTGGCCTATGAAGAGGATGACCATGGAAGTGGACAGTCCTTAAAGATGCATTATTGTGTGTGGGTGGCCTTCTAAGAGACAACCCTGGGAATGGACAGACCTTTGGAAATGTCAATGTGGCTTATGAAGTGGAAAGCCACTTGAACATGTGACATGTTTTGCGGACTGGCCCTTTAAGAGGCAGACCCTAGAAGTGGACAAACCCTTGAAGAGGTGACAAATTTAGGGAATTATGTCCTTTAAGAGGTTGACCAGGGTTGTGTACAAACCCTCGAAACAACAGCATTTTAAGTGTACTGGCCCTTTAAGAGGTGGACCTGGGAAGCTTACAGACCTTTAAAATTGGCAATACTTTAAGGTGACTGGCCTATGAAGAGGATGACCATGGAAGTGGACAGTCCTTAAAGATGCATTATTGTGTGTGGGTGGCCTTCTAAGAGACAACCCTGGGAATGGACAGACCTTTGGAAATGTCAATGTGGCTTATGAAGTGGAAAGCCACTTGAACATGTGACATGTTTTGCGGACTGGCCCTTTAAGAGGCAGACCCTAGAAGTGGACAAACCCTTGAAGAGGTGACAAATTTAGGGAATTATGTCCTTTAAGAGGTTGACCAGGGTTGTGTACAAACCCTCGAAACAACAGCATTTTAAGTGTACTGGCCCTTTAAGAGGTGGACCGGGGAAGCTTACGGACCTTTAAAATTGGCAATACTTTAAGGTGACTGGCCTATGAAGAGGATGACCATGGAAGTGGACAGTCCTTAAAGATGCATTATTGTGTGTGGGTGGCCTTCTAAGAGACAACCCTGGGAATGGACAGACCTTTGGAAATGTCAATGTGGCTTATGAAGTGGAAAGCCACTTGAACATGTGACATGTTTTGATGACTGGCCCTTTAAGAGGCAGACCCTAGAAGTGGACAAACCCTTGAAGAGGTGACAAATTTAGGGAATTATGTCCTTTAAGAGGTTGACCAGGGTTGTGTACAAACCCTTGAAACAACAGCATTTTAAGTGTACTGGCCCTTTAAGAGGTGGACCTGGGAAGCTTACAGACCTTTAAAATTGGCAATACTTTAAGGTGACTGGCCTATGAAGAGGATGACCATGGAAGTGGACAGTCCTTAAAGATGCATTATTGTGTGTGGGTGGCCTTCTAAGAGACAACCCTGGGAATGGACAGACCTTTGGAAATGTCAATGTGGCTTATGAAGTGGAAAGCCACTTGAACATGTGACATGTTTTGATGACTGGCCCTTTAAGAGGCAGACCCTAGAAGTGGACAAACCCCTGAAGAGGTGACAAATTTAGGGAATTATGTCCTTTAAGAGGTTGACCAGGGTTGAGTACAAACCCTTGAAACAACAGCATTTTAAGTGTACTGGCCCTTTAAGAGGTGGACCTGGGAAGCTTACAGACCTTTAAAATTGGCAATACTTTAAGGTGACTGGCCTATGAAGAGGATGACCATGGAAGTGGACAGTCCTTAAAGATGCATTATTGTGTGTGGGTGGCCTTCTAAGAGACAACCCTGGGAATGGACAGACCTTTGGAAATGTCAATGTGGCTTATGAAGTGGAAAGCCACTTGAACATGTGACATGTTTTGCGGACTGGCCCTTTAAGAGGCAGACCCTAGAAGTGGACAAACCCTTGAAGAGGTGACAAATTTAGGGAATTATGTCCTTTAAGAGGTTGACCAGGGTTGTGTACAAACCCTCGAAACAACAGCATTTTAAGTGTACTGGCCCTTTAAGATGTGGACCTGGGAAGCTTACAGACCTTTAAAATTGGCAATACTTTAAGGTGACTGGCCTATGAAGAGGATGACCATGGAAGTGGACAGTCCTTAAAGATGCATTATTGTGTGTGGGTGGCCTTCTAAGAGACAACCCTGGGAATGGACAGACCTTTGGAAATGTCAATGTGGCTTATGAAGTGGAAAGCCACTTGAACATGTGACATGTTTTGCGGACTGGCCCTTTAAGAGGCAGACCCTAGAAGTGGACAAACCCTTGAAGAGGTGACAAATTTAGGGAATTATGTCCTTTAAGAGGTTGACCAGGGTTGTGTACAAACCCTCGAAACAACAGCATTTTAAGTGTACTGGCCCTTTAAGAGGTGGACCGGGGAAGCTTACGGACCTTTAAAATTGGCAATACTTTAAGGTGACTGGCCTATGAAGAGGATGACCATGGAAGTGGACAGTCCTTAAAGATGCATTATTGTGTGTGGGTGGCCTTCTAAGAGACAACCCTGGGAATGGACAGACCTTTGGAAATGTCAATGTGGCTTATGAAGTGGAAAGCCACTTGAACATGTGACATGTTTTGATGACTGGCCCTTTAAGAGGCAGACCCTAGAAGTGGACAAACCCTTGAAGAGGTGACAAATTTAGGGAATTATGTCCTTTAAGAGGTTGACCAGGGTTGTGTACAAACCCTCAAAACAACAGCATTTTAAGTGTACTGGCCCTTTAAGAGGTGGACCTGGGAAGCTTACAGACCTTTAAAATTGGCAATACTTTAAGGTGACTGGCCTATGAAGAGGATGACCATGGAAGTGGACAGTCCTTAAAGATGCATTATTGTGTGTGGGTGGCCTTCTAAGAGACAACCCTGGGAATGGACAGACCTTTGGAAATGTCAATGTGGCTTATGAAGTGGAAAGCCACTTGAACATGTGACATGTTTTGATGACTGGCCCTTTAAGAGGCAGACCCTAGAAGTGGACAAACCCTTGAAGAGGTGACAAATTTAGGGAATTATGTCCTTTAAGAGGTTGACCAGGGTTGTGTACAAACCCTTGAAACAACAGCATTTTAAGTGTACTGGCCCTTTAAGAGGTGGACCTGGGAAGCTTACAGACCTTTAAAATTGGCAATACTTTAAGGTGACTGGCCTATGAAGAGGATGACCATGGAAGTGGACAGTCCTTAAAGATGCATTATTGTGTGTGGGTGGCCTTCTAAGAGACAACCCTGGGAATGGACAGACCTTTGGAAATGTCAATGTGGCTTATGAAGTGGAAAGCCACTTGAACATGTGACATGTTTTGATGACTGGCCCTTTAAGAGGCAGACCCTAGAAGTGGACAAACCCCTGAAGAGGTGACAAATTTAGGGAATTATGTCCTTTAAGAGGTTGACCAGGGTTGAGTACAAACCCTTGAAACAACAGCATTTTAAGTGTACTGGCCCTTTAAGAGGTGGACCTGGGAAGCTTACAGACCTTTAAAATTGGCAATACTTTAAGGTGACTGGCCTATGAAGAGGATGACCATGGAAGTGGACAGTCCTTAAAGATGCATTATTGTGTGTGGGTGGCCTTCTAAGAGACAACCCTGGGAATGGACAGACCTTTGGAAATGTCAATGTGGCTTATGAAGTGGAAAGCCACTTGAACATGTGACATGTTTTGATGACTGGCCCTTTAAGAGGCAGACCCTAGAAGTGGACAAACCCTTGAAGAGGTGACAAATTTAGGGAATTATGTCCTTTAAGAGGTTGACCAGGGTTGTGTACAAACCCTCGAAACAACAGCATTTTAAGTGTACTGGCCCTTTAAGAGGTGGACCTGGGAAGCTTACAGACCTTTAAAATTGGCAATATTTTAAGGTGACTGGCCTATGAAGAGGATGACCATGGAAGTGGACAGTCCTTAAAGATGCATTATTGTGTGTGGGTGGCCTTCTAAGAGACAACCCTGGGAATGGACAGACCTTTGGAAATGTCAATGTGGCTTATGAAGTGGAAAGCCACTTGAACATGTGACATGTTTTGCGGACTGGCCCTTTAAGAAGCAGACCCTAGAAGTGGACAAACCCTTGAAGAGGTGACAAATTTAGGGAATTATGTCCTTTAAGAGGTTGACCAGGGTTGTGTACAAACCCTCGAAACAACAGCATTTTAAGTGTACTGGCCCTTTAAGAGGTGGACCTGGGAAGCTTACAGACCTTTAAAATTGGCAATACTTTAAGGTGACTGGCCTATGAAGAGGATGACCATGGAAGTGGACAGTCCTTAAAGATGCATTATTGTGTGTGGGTGGCCTTCTAAGAGACAACCCTGGGAATGGACAGACCTTTGGAAATGTCAATGTGGCTTATGAAGTGGAAAGCCACTTGAACATGTGACATGTTTTGATGACTGGCCCTTTAAGAGGCAGACCCTAGAAGTGGACAAACCCTTGAAGAGGTGACAAATTTAGGGAATTATGTCCTTTAAGAGGTTGACCAGGGTTGTGTACAAACCCTCGAAACAACAGCATTTTAAGTGTACTGGCCCTTTAAGAGGTGGACCTGGGAAGCTTACAGACCTTTAAAATTGGCAATACTTTAAGGTGACTGGCCTATGAAGAGGATGACCATGGAAGTGGACAGTCCTTAAAGATGCATTATTGTGTGTGGGTGGCCTTCTAAGAGACAACCCTGGGAATGGACAGACCTTTGGAAATGTCAATGTGGCTTATGAAGTGGAAAGCCACTTGAACATGTGACATGTTTTGATGACTGGCCCTTTAAGAGGCAGACCCTAGAAGTGGACAAACCCTTGAAGAGGTGACAAATTTAGGGAATTATGTCCTTTAAGAGGTTGACCAGGGTTGAGTACAAACCCTTGAAACAACAGCATTTTAAGTGTACTGGCCCTTTAAGAGGTGGACCTGGGAAGCTTACAGACCTTTAAAATTGGCAATACTTTAAGGTGACTGGCCTATGAAGAGGATGACCATGGAAGTGGACAGTCCTTAAAGATGCATTATTGTGTGTGGGTGGCCTTCTAAGAGACAACCCTGGGAATGGACAGACCTTTGGAAATGTCAATGTGGCTTATGAAGTGGAAAGCCACTTGAACATGTGACATGTTTTGCGGACTGGCCCTTTAAGAGGCAGACCCTAGAAGTGGACAAACCCTTGAAGAGGTGACAAATTTAGGGAATTATGTCCTTTAAGAGGTTGACCAGGGTTGTGTACAAACCCTCGAAACAACAGCATTTTAAGTGTACTGGCCCTTTAAGAGGTGGACCTGGGAAGCTTACAGACCTTTAAAATTGGCAATACTTTAAGGTGACTGGCCTATGAAGAGGATGACCATGGAAGTGGACAGTCCTTAAAGATGCATTATTGTGTGTGGGTGGCCTTCTAAGAGACAACCCTGGGAATGGACAGACCTTTGGAAATGTCAATGTGGCTTATGAAGTGGAAAGCCACTTGAACATGTGACATGTTTTGCGGACTGGCCCTTTAAGAGGCAGACCCTAGAAGTGGACAAACCCTTGAAGAGGTGACAAATTTAGGGAATTATGTCCTTTAAGAGGTTGACCAGGGTTGTGTACAAACCCTCGAAACAACAGCATTTTAAGTGTACTGGCCCTTTAAGAGGTGGACCGGGGAAGCTTACGGACCTTTAAAATTGGCAATACTTTAAGGTGACTGGCCTATGAAGAGGATGACCATGGAAGTGGACAGTCCTTAAAGATGCATTATTGTGTGTGGGTGGCCTTCTAAGAGACAACCCTGGGAATGGACAGACCTTTGGAAATGTCAATGTGGCTTATGAAGTGGAAAGCCACTTGAACATGTGACATGTTTTGATGACTGGCCCTTTAAGAGGCAGACCCTAGAAGTGGACAAACCCTTGAAGAGGTGACAAATTTAGGGAATTATGTCCTTTAAGAGGTTGACCAGGGTTGTGTACAAACCCTTGAAACAACAGCATTTTAAGTGTACTGGCCCTTTAAGAGGTGGACCTGGGAAGCTTACAGACCTTTAAAATTGGCAATACTTTAAGGTGACTGGCCTATGAAGAGGATGACCATGGAAGTGGACAGTCCTTAAAGATGCATTATTGTGTGTGGGTGGCCTTCTAAGAGACAACCCTGGGAATGGACAGACCTTTGGAAATGTCAATGTGGCTTATGAAGTGGAAAGCCACTTGAACATGTGACATGTTTTGATGACTGGCCCTTTAAGAGGCAGACCCTAGAAGTGGACAAACCCTTGAAGAGGTGACAAATTTAGGGAATTATGTCCTTTAAGAGGTTGACCAGGGTTGTGTACAAACCCTTGAAACAACAGCATTTTAAGTGTACTGGCCCTTTAAGAGGTGGACCTGGGAAGCTTACAGACCTTTAAAATTGGCAATACTTTAAGGTGACTGGCCTATGAAGAGGATGACCATGGAAGTGGACAGTCCTTAAAGATGCATTATTGTGTGTGGGTGGCCTTCTAAGAGACAACCCTGGGAATGGACAGACCTTTGGAAATGTCAATGTGGCTTATGAAGTGGAAAGCCACTTGAACATGTGACATGTTTTGATGACTGGCCCTTTAAGAGGCAGACCCTAGAAGTGGACAAACCCCTGAAGAGGTGACAAATTTAGGGAATTATGTCCTTTAAGAGGTTGACCAGGGTTGAGTACAAACCCTTGAAACAACAGCATTTTAAGTGTACTGGCCCTTTAAGAGGTGGACCTGGGAAGCTTACAGACCTTTAAAATTGGCAATACTTTAAGGTGACTGGCCTATGAAGAGGATGACCATGGAAGTGGACAGTCCTTAAAGATGCATTATTGTGTGTGGGTGGCCTTCTAAGAGACAACCCTGGGAATGGACAGACCTTTGGAAATGTCAATGTGGCTTATGAAGTGGAAAGCCACTTGAACATGTGACATGTTTTGATGACTGGCCCTTTAAGAGGCAGACCCTAGAAGTGGACAAACCCTTGAAGAGGTGACAAATTTAGGGAATTATGTCCTTTAAGAGGTTGACCAGGGTTGTGTACAAACCCTCGAAACAACAGCATTTTAAGTGTACTGGCTCTTTAAGAGGTGGACCTGGGAAGCTTACAGACCTTTAAAATTGGCAATACTTTAAGGTGACTGGCCTATGAAGAGGATGACCATGGAAGTGGACAGTCCCTTAAAGATGCATTATTGTGTGTGGGTGGCCTTCTAAGAGACAACCCTGGGAATGGACAGACCTTTGGAAATGTCAATGTGGCTTATGAAGTGGAAAGCCACTTGAACATGTGACATGTTTTGCGGACTGGCCCTTTAAGAAGCAGACCCTAGAAGTGGACAAACCCTTGAAGAGGTGACAAATTTAGGGAATTATGTCCTTTAAGAGGTTGACCAGGGTTGTGTACAAACCCTCGAAACAACAGCATTTTAAGTGTACTGGCCCTTTAAGAGGTGGACCTGGGAAGCTTACAGACCTTTAAAATTGGCAATACTTTAAGGTGACTGGCCTATGAAGAGGATGACCATGGAAGTGGACAGTCCTTAAAGATGCATATTGTGTGTGGGTGGCCTTCTAAGAGACAACCCTGGGAATGGACAGACCTTTGGAAATGTCAATGTGGCTTATGAAGTGGAAAGCCACTTGAACATGTGACATGTTTTGATGACTGGCCCTTTAAGAGGCAGACCCTAGAAGTGGACAAACCCTTGAAGAGGTGACAAATTTAGGGAATTATGTCCTTTAAGAGGTTGACCAGGGTTGTGTACAAACCCTCGAAACAACAGCATTTTAAGTGTACTGGCCCTTTAAGAGGTGGACCTGGGAAGCTTACAGACCTTTAAAATTGGCAATACTTTAAGGTGACTGGCCTATGAAGAGGATGACCATGGAAGTGGACAGTCCTTAAAGATGCATTATTGTGTGTGGGTGGCCTTCTAAGAGACAACCCTGGGAATGGACAGACCTTTGGAAATGTCAATGTGGCTTATGAAGTGGAAAGCCACTTGAACATGTGACATGTTTTGATGACTGGCCCTTTAAGAGGCAGACCCTAGAAGTGGACAAACCCTTGAAGAGGTGACAAATTTAGGGAATTATGTCCTTTAAGAGGTTGACCAGGGTTGAGTACAAACCCTTGAAACAACAGCATTTTAAGTGTACTGGCCCTTTAAGAGGTGGACCTGGGAAGCTTACAGACCTTTAAAATTGGCAATACTTTAAGGTGACTGGCCTATGAAGAGGATGACCATGGAAGTGGACAGTCCTTAAAGATGCATTATTGTGTGTGGGTGGCCTTCTAAGAGACAACCCTGGGAATGGACAGACCTTTGGAAATGTCAATGTGGCTTATGAAGTGGAAAGCCACTTGAACATGTGACATGTTTTGCGGACTGGCCCTTTAAGAGGCAGACCCTAGAAGTGGACAAACCCTTGAAGAGGTGACAAATTTAGGGAATTATGTCCTTTAAGAGGTTGACCAGGGTTGTGTACAAACCCTCGAAACAACAGCATTTTAAGTGTACTGGCCCTTTAAGAGGTGGACCTGGGAAGCTTACAGACCTTTAAAATTGGCAATACTTTAAGGTGACTGGCCTATGAAGAGGATGACCATGGAAGTGGACAGTCCTTAAAGATGCATTATTGTGTGTGGGTGGCCTTCTAAGAGACAACCCTGGGAATGGACAGACCTTTGGAAATGTCAATGTGGCTTATGAAGTGGAAAGCCACTTGAACATGTGACATGTTTTGCGGACTGGCCCTTTAAGAGGCAGACCCTAGAAGTGGACAAACCCTTGAAGAGGTGACAAATTTAGGGAATTATGTCCTTTAAGAGGTTGACCAGGGTTGTGTACAAACCCTCGAAACAACAGCATTTTAAGTGTACTGGCCCTTTAAGAGGTGGACCGGGGAAGCTTACGGACCTTTAAAATTGGCAATACTTTAAGGTGACTGGCCTATGAAGAGGATGACCATGGAAGTGGACAGTCCTTAAAGATGCATTATTGTGTGTGGGTGGCCTTCTAAGAGACAACCCTGGGAATGGACAGACCTTTGGAAATGTCAATGTGGCTTATGAAGTGGAAAGCCACTTGAACATGTGACATGTTTTGATGACTGGCCCTTTAAGAGGCAGACCCTAGAAGTGGACAAACCCTTGAAGAGGTGACAAATTTAGGGAATTATGTCCTTTAAGAGGTTGACCAGGGTTGTGTACAAACCCTTGAAACAACAGCATTTTAAGTGTACTGGCCCTTTAAGAGGTGGACCTGGGAAGCTTACAGACCTTTAAAATTGGCAATACTTTAAGGTGACTGGCCTATGAAGAGGATGACCATGGAAGTGGACAGTCCTTAAAGATGCATTATTGTGTGTGGGTGGCCTTCTAAGAGACAACCCTGGGAATGGACAGACCTTTGGAAATGTCAATGTGGCTTATGAAGTGGAAAGCCACTTGAACATGTGACATGTTTTGATGACTGGCCCTTTAAGAGGCAGACCCTAGAAGTGGACAAACCCTTGAAGAGGTGACAAATTTAGGGAATTATGTCCTTTAAGAGGTTGACCAGGGTTGTGTACAAACCCTTGAAACAACAGCATTTTAAGTGTACTGGCCCTTTAAGAGGTGGACCTGGGAAGCTTACAGACCTTTAAAATTGGCAATACTTTAAGGTGACTGGCCTATGAAGAGGATGACCATGGAAGTGGACAGTCCTTAAAGATGCATTATTGTGTGTGGGTGGCCTTCTAAGAGACAACCCTGGGAATGGACAGACCTTTGGAAATGTCAATGTGGCTTATGAAGTGGAAAGCCACTTGAACATGTGACATGTTTTGATGACTGGCCCTTTAAGAGGCAGACCCTAGAAGTGGACAAACCCCTGAAGAGGTGACAAATTTAGGGAATTATGTCCTTTAAGAGGTTGACCAGGGTTGAGTACAAACCCTTGAAACAACAGCATTTTAAGTGTACTGGCCCTTTAAGAGGTGGACCTGGGAAGCTTACAGACCTTTAAAATTGGCAATACTTTAAGGTGACTGGCCTATGAAGAGGATGACCATGGAAGTGGACAGTCCTTAAAGATGCATTATTGTTTGTGGGTGGCATTCTAAGAAACAACCCTGGGAATGGACAGACCTTTGGAAATGTCAATGTGGCTTATGAAGTGGAAAGCCACTTGAACATGTGACATGTTTTGATGACTGGCCCTTTAAGAGGCAGACCCTAGAAGTGGACAAACCCTTGAAGAGGTGACAAATTTAGGGAATTATGTCCTTTAAGAGCTTGACCAGGGTTGAGTACAAACCCTTGAAACAACAGCATTTTAAGTGTACTGGCCCTTTAAGAGGTGGACCTGGGAAGCTTACAGACCTTTAAAATTGGCAATACTTTAAGGTGACTGGCCTATGAAGAGGATGACCATGGAAGTGGACAGTCCTTAAAGATGCATTATTGTGTGTGGGTGGCCTTCTAAGAGACAACCCTGGGAATGGACAGACCTTTGGAAATGTCAATGTGGCTTATGAAGTGGAAAGCCACTTGAACATGTGACATGTTTTGATGACTGGCCCTTTAAGAGGCAGACCCTAGAAGTGGACAAACCCTTGAAGAGGTGACAAATTTAGGGAATTATGTCCTTTAAGAGGTTGACCAGGGTTGTGTACAAACCCTTGAAACAACAGCATTTTAAGTGTACTGGCTCTTTAAGAGGTGGACCTGGGAAGCTTACAGACCTTTAAAATTGGCAATACTTTAAGGTGACTGGCCTATGAAGAGGATGACCATGGAAGTGGACAGTCCTTAAAGATGCATTATTGTGTGTGGGTGGCCTTCTAAGAGACAACCCTGGGAATGGACAGACCTTTGGAAATGTCAATGTGGCTTATGAAGTGGAAAGCCACTTGAACATGTGACATGTTTTGCGGACTGGCCCTTTAAGAAGCAGACCCTAGAAGTGGACAAACCCTTGAAGAGGTGACAAATTTAGGGAATTATGTCCTTTAAGAGGTTGACCAGGGTTGTGTACAAACCCTCGAAACAACAGCATTTTAAGTGTACTGGCCCTTTAAGAGGTGGACCTGGGAAGCTTACAGACCTTTAAAATTGGCAATACTTTAAGGTGACTGGCCTATGAAGAGGATGACCATGGAAGTGGACAGTCCTTAAAGATGCATTATTGTGTGTGGGTGGCCTTCTAAGAGACAACCCTGGGAATGGACAGACCTTTGGAAATGTCAATGTGGCTTATGAAGTGGAAAGCCACTTGAACATGTGACATGTTTTGATGACTGGCCCTTTAAGAGGCAGACCCTAGAAGTGGACAAACCCTTGAAGAGGTGACAAATTTAGGGAATTATGTCCTTTAAGAGGTTGACCAGGGTTGTGTACAAACCCTCGAAACAACAACATTTTAAGTGTACTGGCCCTTTAAGAGGTGGACCTGGGAAGCTTACAGACCTTTAAAATTGGCAATACTTTAAGGTGACTGGCCTATGAAGAGGATGACCATGGAAGTGGACAGTCCTTAAAGATGCATTATTGTGTGTGAGTGGCCTTCTAAGAGACAACCCTGGGAATGGACAGACCTTTGGAAATGTCAATGTGGCTTATGAAGTGGAAAGCCACTTGAACATGTGACATGTTTTGATGACTGGCCCTTTAAGAGGCAGACCCTAGAAGTGGACAAACCCTTGAAGAGGTGACAAATTTAGGGAATTATGTCCTTTAAGAGGTTGACCAGGGTTGTGTACAAACCCTTGAAACAACAGCATTTTAAGTGTACTGGCCCTTTAAGAGGTGGACCTGGGAAGCTTACAGACCTTTAAAATTGGCAATACTTTAAGGTGACTGGCCTATGAAGAGGATGACCATGGAAGTGGACAGTCCTTAAAGATGCATTATTGTGTGTGGGTGGCCTTCTAAGAGACAACCCTGGGAATGGACAGACCTTTGGAAATGTCAATGTGGCTTATGAAGTGGAAAGCCACTTGAACATGTGACATGTTTTGATGACTGGCCCTTTAAGAGGCAGACCCTAGAAGTGGACAAACCCTTGAAGAGGTGACAAATTTAGGGAATTATGTCCTTTAAGAGGTTGACCAGGGTTGTGTACAAACCCTTGAAACAACAGCATTTTAAGTGTACTGGCCCTTTAAGAGGTGGACCTGGGAAGCTTACAGACCTTTAAAATTGGCAATACTTTAAGGTGACTGGCCTATGAAGAGGATGACCATGGAAGTGGACAGTCCTTAAAGATGCATTATTGTGTGTGGGTGGCCTTCTAAGAGACAACCCTGGGAATGGACAGACCTTTGGAAATGTCAATGTGGCTTATGAAGTGGAAAGCCACTTGAACATGTGACATGTTTTGCGGACTGGCCCTTTAAGAAGCAGACCCTAGAAGTGGACAAACCCTTGAAGAGGTGACAAATTTAGGGAATTATGTCCTTTAAGAGGTTGACCAGGGTTGTGTACAAACCCTCGAAACAACAACATTTTAAGTGTACTGGCCCTTTAAGAGGTGGACCTGGGAAGCTTACAGACCTTTAAAATTGGCAATACTTTAAGGTGACTGGCCTATGAAGAGGATGACCATGGAAGTGGACAGTCCTTAAAGATGCATTATTGTGTGTGAGTGGCCTTCTAAGAGACAACCCTGGGAATGGACAGACCTTTGGAAATGTCAATGTGGCTTATGAAGTGGAAAGCCACTTGAACATGTGACATGTTTTGATGACTGGCCCTTTAAGAGGCAGACCCTAGAAGTGGACAAACCCTTGAAGAGGTGACAAATTTAGGGAATTATGTCCTTTAAGAGGTTGACCAGGGTTGTGTACAAACCCTTGAAACAACAGCATTTTAAGTGTACTGGCCCTTTAAGAGGTGGACCTGGGAAGCTTACAGACCTTTAAAATTGGCAATACTTTAAGGTGACTGGCCTATGAAGAGGATGACCATGGAAGTGGACAGTCCTTAAAGATGCATTATTGTGTGTGGGTGGCCTTCTAAGAGACAACCCTGGGAATGGACAGACCTTTGGAAATGTCAATGTGGCTTATGAAGTGGAAAGCCACTTGAACATGTGACATGTTTTGATGACTGGCCCTTTAAGAGGCAGACCCTAGAAGTGGACAAACCCTTGAAGAGGTGACAAATTTAGGGAATTATGTCCTTTAAGAGGTTGACCAGGGTTGTGTACAAACCCTTGAAACAACAGCATTTTAAGTGTACTGGCCCTTTAAGAGGTGGACCTGGGAAGCTTACAGACCTTTAAAATTGGCAATACTTTAAGGTGACTGGCCTATGAAGAGGATGACCATGGAAGTGGACAGTCCTTAAAGATGCATTATTGTGTGTGGGTGGCCTTCTAAGAGACAACCCTGGGAATGGACAGACCTTTGGAAATGTCAATGTGGCTTATGAAGTGGAAAGCCACTTGAACATGTGACATGTTTTGATGACTGGCCCTTTAAGAGGCAGACCCTAGAAGTGGACAAACCCTTGAAGAGGTGACAAATTTAGTGAATTATGTCCTTTAAGAGGTTGACCAGGGTTGTGTACAAACCCTTGAAACAACAGCATTTTAAGTGTACTGGCCCTTTAAGAGGTGGACCTGGGAAGCTTACAGACCTTTAAAATTGGCAATACTTTAAGGTGACTGGCCTATGAAGAGGATGACCATGGAAGTGGACAGTCCTTAAAGATGCATTATTGTGTGTGGGTGGCCTTCTAAGAGACAACCCTGGGAATGGACAGACCTTTGGAAATGTCAATGTGGCTTATGAAGTGGAAAGCCACTTGAACATGTGACATGTTTTGATGACTGGCCCTTTAAGAGGCAGACCCTAGAAGTGGACAAACCCCTGAAGAGGTGACAAATTTAGGGAATTATGTCCTTTAAGAGGTTGACCAGGGTTGAGTACAAACCCTTGAAACAACAGCATTTTAAGTGTACTGGCCCTTTAAGAGGTGGACCTGGGAAGCTTACAGACCTTTAAAATTGGCAATACTTTAAGGTGACTGGCCTATGAAGAGGATGACCATGGAAGTGGACAGTCCTTAAAGATGCATTATTGTTTGTGGGTGGCATTCTAAGAAACAACCCTGGGAATGGACAGACCTTTGGAAATGTCAATGTGGCTTATGAAGTGGAAAGCCACTTGAACATGTGACATGTTTTGATGACTGGCCCTTTAAGAGGCAGACCCTAGAAGTGGACAAACCCTTGAAGAGGTGACAAATTTAGGGAATTATGTCCTTTAAGAGCTTGACCAGGGTTGAGTACAAACCCTTGAAACAACAGCATTTTAAGTGTACTGGCCCTTTAAGAGGTGGACCTGGGAAGCTTACAGACCTTTAAAATTGGCAATACTTTAAGGTGACTGGCCTATGAAGAGGATGACCATGGAAGTGGACAGTCCTTAAAGATGCATTATTGTGTGTGGGTGGCCTTCTAAGAGACAACCCTGGGAATGGACAGACCTTTGGAAATGTCAATGTGGCTTATGAAGTGGAAAGCCACTTGAACATGTGACATGTTTTGATGACTGGCCCTTTAAGAGGCAGACCCTAGAAGTGGACAAACCCTTGAAGAGGTGACAAATTTAGGGAATTATGTCCTTTAAGAGGTTGACCAGGGTTGTGTACAAACCCTTGAAACAACAGCATTTTAAGTGTACTGGCTCTTTAAGAGGTGGACCTGGGAAGCTTACAGACCTTTAAAATTGGCAATACTTTAAGGTGACTGGCCTATGAAGAGGATGACCATGGAAGTGGACAGTCCTTAAAGATGCATTATTGTGTGTGGGTGGCCTTCTAAGAGACAACCCTGGGAATGGACAGACCTTTGGAAATGTCAATGTGGCTTATGAAGTGGAAAGCCACTTGAACATGTGACATGTTTTGCGGACTGGCCCTTTAAGAAGCAGACCCTAGAAGTGGACAAACCCTTGAAGAGGTGACAAATTTAGGGAATTATGTCCTTTAAGAGGTTGACCAGGGTTGTGTACAAACCCTCGAAACAACAGCATTTTAAGTGTACTGGCCCTTTAAGAGGTGGACCTGGGAAGCTTACAGACCTTTAAAATTGGCAATACTTTAAGGTGACTGGCCTATGAAGAGGATGACCATGGAAGTGGACAGTCCTTAAAGATGCATTATTGTGTGTGGGTGGCCTTCTAAGAGACAACCCTGGGAATGGACAGACCTTTGGAAATGTCAATGTGGCTTATGAAGTGGAAAGCCACTTGAACATGTGACATGTTTTGATGACTGGCCCTTTAAGAGGCAGACCCTAGAAGTGGACAAACCCTTGAAGAGGTGACAAATTTAGGGAATTATGTCCTTTAAGAGGTTGACCAGGGTTGTGTACAAACCCTCGAAACAACAACATTTTAAGTGTACTGGCCCTTTAAGAGGTGGACCTGGGAAGCTTACAGACCTTTAAAATTGGCAATACTTTAAGGTGACTGGCCTATGAAGAGGATGACCATGGAAGTGGACAGTCCTTAAAGATGCATTATTGTGTGTGAGTGGCCTTCTAAGAGACAACCCTGGGAATGGACAGACCTTTGGAAATGTCAATGTGGCTTATGAAGTGGAAAGCCACTTGAACATGTGACATGTTTTGATGACTGGCCCTTTAAGAGGCAGACCCTAGAAGTGGACAAACCCTTGAAGAGGTGACAAATTTAGGGAATTATGTCCTTTAAGAGGTTGACCAGGGTTGTGTACAAACCCTTGAAACAACAGCATTTTAAGTGTACTGGCCCTTTAAGAGGTGGACCTGGGAAGCTTACAGACCTTTAAAATTGGCAATACTTTAAGGTGACTGGCCTATGAAGAGGATGACCATGGAAGTGGACAGTCCTTAAAGATGCATTATTGTGTGTGGGTGGCCTTCTAAGAGACAACCCTGGGAATGGACAGACCTTTGGAAATGTCAATGTGGCTTATGAAGTGGAAAGCCACTTGAACATGTGACATGTTTTGATGACTGGCCCTTTAAGAGGCAGACCCTAGAAGTGGACAAACCCTTGAAGAGGTGACAAATTTAGGGAATTATGTCCTTTAAGAGGTTGACCAGGGTTGTGTACAAACCCTTGAAACAACAGCATTTTAAGTGTACTGGCCCTTTAAGAGGTGGACCTGGGAAGCTTACAGACCTTTAAAATTGGCAATACTTTAAGGTGACTGGCCTATGAAGAGGATGACCATGGAAGTGGACAGTCCTTAAAGATGCATTATTGTGTGTGGGTGGCCTTCTAAGAGACAACCCTGGGAATGGACAGACCTTTGGAAATGTCAATGTGGCTTATGAAGTGGAAAGCCACTTGAACATGTGACATGTTTTGCGGACTGGCCCTTTAAGAAGCAGACCCTAGAAGTGGACAAACCCTTGAAGAGGTGACAAATTTAGGGAATTATGTCCTTTAAGAGGTTGACCAGGGTTGTGTACAAACCCTCGAAACAACAGCATTTTAAGTGTACTGGCCCTTTAAGAGGTGGACCTGGGAAGCTTACAGACCTTTAAAATTGGCAATACTTTAAGGTGACTGGCCTATGAAGAGGATGACCATGGAAGTGGACAGTCCTTAAAGATGCATTATTGTGTGTGGGTGGCCTTCTAAGAGACAACCCTGGGAATGGACAGACCTTTGGAAATGTCAATGTGGCTTATGAAGTGGAAAGCCACTTGAACATGTGACATGTTTTGATGACTGGCCCTTTAAGAGGCAGACCCTAGAAGTGGACAAACCCTTGAAGAGGTGACAAATTTAGGGAATTATGTCCTTTAAGAGGTTGACCAGGGTTGTGTACAAACCCTCGAAACAACAACATTTTAAGTGTACTGGCCCTTTAAGAGGTGGACCTGGGAAGCTTACAGACCTTTAAAATTGGCAATACTTTAAGGTGACTGGCCTATGAAGAGGATGACCATGGAAGTGGACAGTCCTTAAAGATGCATTATTGTGTGTGAGTGGCCTTCTAAGAGACAACCCTGGGAATGGACAGACCTTTGGAAATGTCAATGTGGCTTATGAAGTGGAAAGCCACTTGAACATGTGACATGTTTTGATGACTGGCCCTTTAAGAGGCAGACCCTAGAAGTGGACAAACCCTTGAAGAGGTGACAAATTTAGGGAATTATGTCCTTTAAGAGGTTGACCAGGGTTGTGTACAAACCCTTGAAACAACAGCATTTTAAGTGTACTGGCCCTTTAAGAGGTGGACCTGGGAAGCTTACAGACCTTTAAAATTGGCAATACTTTAAGGTGACTGGCCTATGAAGAGGATGACCATGGAAGTGGACAGTCCTTAAAGATGCATTATTGTGTGTGGGTGGCCTTCTAAGAGACAACCCTGGGAATGGACAGACCTTTGGAAATGTCAATGTGGCTTATGAAGTGGAAAGCCACTTGAACATGTGACATGTTTTGATGACTGGCCCTTTAAGAGGCAGACCCTAGAAGTGGACAAACCCTTGAAGAGGTGACAAATTTAGGGAATTATGTCCTTTAAGAGGTTGACCAGGGTTGTGTACAAACCCTTGAAACAACAGCATTTTAAGTGTACTGGCCCTTTAAGAGGTGGACCTGGGAAGCTTACAGACCTTTAAAATTGGCAATACTTTAAGGTGACTGGCCTATGAAGAGGATGACCATGGAAGTGGACAGTCCTTAAAGATGCATTATTGTGTGTGGGTGGCCTTCTAAGAGACAACCCTGGGAATGGACAGACCTTTGGAAATGTCAATGTGGCTTATGAAGTGGAAAGCCACTTGAACATGTGACATGTTTTGATGACTGGCCCTTTAAGAGGCAGACCCTAGAAGTGGACAAACCCTTGAAGAGGTGACAAATTTAGTGAATTATGTCCTTTAAGAGGTTGACCAGGGTTGTGTACAAACCCTTGAAACAACAGCATTTTAAGTGTACTGGCCCTTTAAGAGGTGGACCTGGGAAGCTTACAGACCTTTAAAATTGGCAATACTTTAAGGTGACTGGCCTATGAAGAGGATGACCATGGAAGTGGACAGTCCTTAAAGATGCATTATTGTGTGTGGGTGGCCTTCTAAGAGACAACCCTGGGAATGGACAGACCTTTGGAAATGTCAATGTGGCTTATGAAGTGGAAAGCCACTTGAACATGTGACATGTTTTGCGGACTGGCCCTTTAAGAGGCAGACCCTAGAAGTGGACAAACCCTTGAAGAGGTGACAAATTTAGGGAATTATGTCCTTTAAGAGGTTGACCAGGGTTGTGTACAAACCCTTGAAACAACAGCATTTTAAGTGTACTGGCCCTTTAAGAGGTGGACCTGGGAAGCTTACAGACCTTTAAAATTGGCAATACTTTAAGGTGACTGGCCTATGAAGAGGATGACCATGGAAGTGGACAGTCCTTAAAGATGCATTATTGTGTGTGGGTGGCCTTCTAAGAGACAACCCTGGGAATGGACAGACCTTTGGAAATGTCAATGTGGCTTATGAAGTGGAAAGCCACTTGAACATGTGACATGTTTTGCGGACTGGCCCTTTAAGAGGCAGACCCTAGAAGTGGACAAACCCTTGAAGAGGTGACAAATTTAGGGAATTATGTCCTTTAAGAGGTTGACCAGGGTTGTGTACAAACCCTTGAAACAACAGCATTTTAAGTGTACTGGCCCTTTAAGAGGTGGACCTGGGAAGCTTACAGACCTTTAAAATTGGCAATACTTTAAGGTGACTGGCCTATGAAGAGGATGACCATGGAAGTGGACAGTCCTTAAAGATGCATTATTGTGTGTGGGTGGCCTTCTAAGAGACAACCCTGGGAATGGACAGACCTTTGGAAATGTCAATGTGGCTTATGAAGTGGAAAGCCACTTGAACATGTGACATGTTTTGCGGACTGGCCCTTTAAGAGGCAGACCCTAGAAGTGGACAAACCCTTGAAGAGGTGACAAATTTAGGGAATTATGTCCTTTAAGAGGTTGACCAGGGTTGTGTACAAACCCTCGAAACAACAGCATTTTAAGTGTACTGGCCCTTTAAGAGGTGGACCTGGGAAGCTTACAGACCTTTAAAATTGGCAATACTTTAAGGTGACTGGCCTATGAAGAGGATGACCATGGAAGTGGACAGTCCTTAAAGATGCATTATTGTGTGTGGGTGGCCTTCTAAGAGACAACCCTGGGAATGGACAGACCTTTGGAAATGTCAATGTGGCTTATGAAGTGGAAAGCCACTTGAACATGTGACATGTTTTGCGGACTGGCCCTTTAAGAGGCAGACCCTAGAAGTGGACAAACCCTTGAAGAGGTGACAAATTTAGGGAATTATGTCCTTTAAGAGGTTGACCAGGGTTGTGTACAAACCCTCGAAACAACAGCATTTTAAGTGTACTGGCCCTTTAAGAGGTGGACCGGGGAAGCTTACGGACCTTTAAAATTGGCAATACTTTAAGGTGACTGGCCTATGAAGAGGATGACCATGGAAGTGGACAGTCCTTAAAGATGCATTATTGTGTGTGGGTGGCCTTCTAAGAGACAACCCTGGGAATGGACAGACCTTTGGAAATGTCAATGTGGCTTATGAAGTGGAAAGCCACTTGAACATGTGACATGTTTTGATGACTGGCCCTTTAAGAGGCAGACCCTAGAAGTGGACAAACCCTTGAAGAGGTGACAAATTTAGGGAATTATGTCCTTTAAGAGGTTGACCAGGGTTGTGTACAAACCCTTGAAACAACAGCATTTTAAGTGTACTGGCCCTTTAAGAGGTGGACCTGGGAAGCTTACAGACCTTTAAAATTGGCAATACTTTAAGGTGACTGGCCTATGAAGAGGATGACCATGGAAGTGGACAGTCCTTAAAAATGCATTATTGTGTGTGGGTGGCCTTCAAAGAGACAACCCTGGGAATGGACAGACCTTTGGAAATGTCAATGTGGCTTATGAAGTGGAAAGCCACTTGAACATGTGACATGTTTTGATGACTGGCCCTTTAAGAGGCAGACCCTAGAAGTGGACAAACCCTTGAAGAGGTGACAAATTTAGGGAATTATGTCCTTTAAGAGGTTGACCAGGGTTGTGTACAAACCCTTGAAACAACAGCATTTTAAGTGTACTGGCCCTTTAAGAGGTGGACCTGGGAAGCTTACAGACCTTTAAAATTGGCAATACTTTAAGGTGACTGGCCTATGAAGAGGATGACCATGGAAGTGGACAGTCCTTAAAGATGCATTATTGTGTGTGGGTGGCCTTCTAAGAGACAACCCTGGGAATGGACAGACCTTTGGAAATGTCAATGTGGCTTATGAAGTGGAAAGCCACTTGAACATGTGACATGTTTTGATGACTGGCCCTTTAAGAGGCAGACCCTAGAAGTGGACAAACCCTTGAAGAGGTGACAAATTTAGTGAATTATGTCCTTTAAGAGGTTGACCAGGGTTGTGTACAAACCCTTGAAACAACAGCATTTTAAGTGTACTGGCCCTTTAAGAGGTGGACCTGGGAAGCTTACAGACCTTTAAAATTGGCAATACTTTAAGGTGACTGGCCTATGAAGAGGATGACCATGGAAGTGGACAGTCCTTAAAGATGCATTATTGTGTGTGGGTGGCCTTCTAAGAGACAACCCTGGGAATGGACAGACCTTTGGAAATGTCAATGTGGCTTATGAAGTGGAAAGCCACTTGAACATGTGACATGTTTTGCGGACTGGCCCTTTAAGAAGCAGACCCTAGAAGTGGACAAACCCTTGAAGAGGTGACAAATTTAGGGAATTATGTCCTTTAAGAGGTTGACCAGGGTTGTGTACAAACCCTCGAAACAACAGCATTTTAAGTGTACTGGCCCTTTAAGAGGTGGACCTGGGAAGCTTACAGACCTTTAAAATTGGCAATACTTTAAGGTGACTGGCCTATGAAGAGGATGACCATGGAAGTGGACAGTCCTTAAAGATGCATTATTGTGTGTGGGTGGCCTTCTAAGAGACAACCCTGGGAATGGACAGACCTTTGGAAATGTCAATGTGGCTTATGAAGTGGAAAGCCACTTGAACATGTGACATGTTTTGATGACTGGCCCTTTAAGAGGCAGACCCTAGAAGTGGACAAACCCTTGAAGAGGTGACAAATTTAGTGAATTATGTCCTTTAAGAGGTTGACCAGGGTTGTGTACAAACCCTCGAAACAACAACATTTTAAGTGTACTGGCCCTTTAAGAGGTGGACCTGGGAAGCTTACAGACCTTTAAAATTGGCAATACTTTAAGGTGACTGGCCTATGAAGAGGATGACCATGGAAGTGGACAGTCCTTAAAGATGCATTATTGTGTGTGAGTGGCCTTCTAAGAGACAACCCTGGGAATGGACAGACCTTTGGAAATGTCAATGTGGCTTATGAAGTGGAAAGCCACTTGAACATGTGACATGTTTTGATGACTGGCCCTTTAAGAGGCAGACCCTAGAAGTGGACAAACCCTTGAAGAGGTGACAAATTTAGGGAATTATGTCCTTTAAGAGGTTGACCAGGGTTGTGTACAAACCCTTGAAACAACAGCATTTTAAGTGTACTGGCCCTTTAAGAGGTGGACCTGGGAAGCTTACAGACCTTTAAAATTGGCAATACTTTAAGGTGACTGGCCTATGAAGAGGATGACCATGGAAGTGGACAGTCCTTAAAGATGCATTATTGTGTGTGGGTGGCCTTCTAAGAGACAACCCTGGGAATGGACAGACCTTTGGAAATGTCAATGTGGCTTATGAAGTGGAAAGCCACTTGAACATGTGACATGTTTTGCGGACTGGCCCTTTAAGAGGCAGACCCTAGAAGTGGACAAACCCTTGAAGAGGTGACAAATTTAGGGAATTATGTCCTTTAAGAGGTTGACCAGGGTTGTGTACAAACCCTTGAAACAACAGCATTTTAAGTGTACTGGCCCTTTAAGAGGTGGACCTGGGAAGCTTACAGACCTTTAAAATTGGCAATACTTTAAGGTGACTGGCCTATGAAGAGGATGACCATGGAAGTGGACAGTCCTTAAAGATGCATTATTGTGTGTGGGTGGCCTTCTAAGAGACAACCCTGGGAATGGACAGACCTTTGGAAATGTCAATGTGGCTTATGAAGTGGAAAGCCACTTGAACATGTGACATGTTTTGCGGACTGGCCCTTTAAGAGGCAGACCCTAGAAGTGGACAAACCCTTGAAGAGGTGACAAATTTAGGGAATTATGTCCTTTAAGAGGTTGACCAGGGTTGTGTACAAACCCTTGAAACAACAGCATTTTAAGTGTACTGGCCCTTTAAGAGGTGGACCTGGGAAGCTTACAGACCTTTAAAATTGGCAATACTTTAAGGTGACTGGCCTATGAAGAGGATGACCATGGAAGTGGACAGTCCTTAAAGATGCATTATTGTGTGTGGGTGGCCTTCTAAGAGACAACCCTGGGAATGGACAGACCTTTGGAAATGTCAATGTGGCTTATGAAGTGGAAAGCCACTTGAACATGTGACATGTTTTGATGACTGGCCCTTTAAGAGGCAGACCCTAGAAGTGGACAAACCCTTGAAGAGGTGACAAATTTAGGGAATTATGTCCTTTAAGAGGTTGACCAGGGTTGTGTACAAACCCTCGAAACAACAGCATTTTAAGTGTACTGGCCCTTTAAGAGGTGGACCTGGGAAGCTTACAGACCTTTAAAATTGGCAATACTTTAAGGTGACTGGCCTATGAAGAGGATGACCATGGAAGTGGACAGTCCTTAAAGATGCATTATTGTGTGTGAGTGGCCTTCTAAGAGACAACCCTGGGAATGGACAGACCTTTGGAAATGTCAATGTGGCTTATGAAGTGGAAAGCCACTTGAACATGTGACATGTTTTGATGACTGGCCCTTTAAGAGGCAGACCCTAGAAGTGGACAAACCCTTGAAGAGGTGACAAATTTAGGGAATTATGTCCTTTAAGAGGTTGACCAGGGTTGTGTACAAACCCTTGAAACAACAGCATTTTAAGTGTACTGGCCCTTTAAGAGGTGGACCTGGGAAGCTTACAGACCTTTAAAATTGGCAATACTTTAAGGTGACTGGCCTATGAAGAGGATGACCATGGAAGTGGACAGTCCTTAAAGATGCATTATTGTGTGTGGGTGGCCTTCTAAGAGACAACCCTGGGAATGGACAGACCTTTGGAAATGTCAATGTGGCTTATGAAGTGGAAAGCCACTTGAACATGTGACATGTTTTGATGACTGGCCCTTTAAGAGGCAGACCCTAGAAGTGGACAAACCCTTGAAGAGGTGACAAATTTAGGGAATTATGTCCTTTAAGAGGTTGACCAGGGTTGTGTACAAACCCTTGAAACAACAGCATTTTAAGTGTACTGGCCCTTTAAGAGGTGGACCTGGGAAGCTTACAGACCTTTAAAATTGGCAATACTTTAAGGTGACTGGCCTATGAAGAGGATGACCATGGAAGTGGACAGTCCTTAAAGATGCATTATTGTGTGTGGGTGGCCTTCTAAGAGACAACCCTGGGAATGGACAGACCTTTGGAAATGTCAATGTGGCTTATGAAGTGGAAAGCCACTTGAACATGTGACATGTTTTGCGGACTGGCCCTTTAAGAAGCAGACCCTAGAAGTGGACAAACCCTTGAAGAGGTGACAAATTTAGTGAATTATGTCCTTTAAGAGGTTGACCAGGGTTGTGTACAAACCCTCGAAACAACAACATTTTAAGTGTACTGGCCCTTTAAGAGGTGGACCTGGGAAGCTTACAGACCTTTAAAATTGGCAATACTTTAAGGTGACTGGCCTATGAAGAGGATGACCATGGAAGTGGACAGTCCTTAAAGATGCATTATTGTGTGTGAGTGGCCTTCTAAGAGACAACCCTGGGAATGGACAGACCTTTGGAAATGTCAATGTGGCTTATGAAGTGGAAAGCCACTTGAACATGTGACATGTTTTGATGACTGGCCCTTTAAGAGGCAGACCCTAGAAGTGGACAAACCCTTGAAGAGGTGACAAATTTAGGGAATTATGTCCTTTAAGAGGTTGACCAGGGTTGTGTACAAACCCTTGAAACAACAGCATTTTAAGTGTACTGGCCCTTTAAGAGGTGGACCTGGGAAGCTTACAGACCTTTAAAATTGGCAATACTTTAAGGTGACTGGCCTATGAAGAGGATGACCATGGAAGTGGACAGTCCTTAAAGATGCATTATTGTGTGTGGGTGGCCTTCTAAGAGACAACCCTGGGAATGGACAGACCTTTGGAAATGTCAATGTGGCTTATGAAGTGGAAAGCCACTTGAACATGTGACATGTTTTGCGGACTGGCCCTTTAAGAGGCAGACCCTAGAAGTGGACAAACCCTTGAAGAGGTGACAAATTTAGGGAATTATGTCCTTTAAGAGGTTGACCAGGGTTGTGTACAAACCCTTGAAACAACAGCATTTTAAGTGTACTGGCCCTTTAAGAGGTGGACCTGGGAAGCTTACAGACCTTTAAAATTGGCAATACTTTAAGGTGACTGGCCTATGAAGAGGATGACCATGGAAGTGGACAGTCCTTAAAGATGCATTATTGTGTGTGGGTGGCCTTCTAAGAGACAACCCTGGGAATGGACAGACCTTTGGAAATGTCAATGTGGCTTATGAAGTGGAAAGCCACTTGAACATGTGACATGTTTTGCGGACTGGCCCTTTAAGAAGCAGACCCTAGAAGTGGACAAACCCTTGAAGAGGTGACAAATTTAGTGAATTATGTCCTTTAAGAGGTTGACCAGGGTTGTGTACAAACCCTCGAAACAACAACATTTTAAGTGTACTGGCCCTTTAAGAGGTGGACCTGGGAAGCTTACAGACCTTTAAAATTGGCAATACTTTAAGGTGACTGGCCTATGAAGAGGATGACCATGGAAGTGGACAGTCCTTAAAGATGCATTATTGTGTGTGAGTGGCCTTCTAAGAGACAACCCTGGGAATGGACAGACCTTTGGAAATGTCAATGTGGCTTATGAAGTGGAAAGCCACTTGAACATGTGACATGTTTTGATGACTGGCCCTTTAAGAGGCAGACCCTAGAAGTGGACAAACCCTTGAAGAGGTGACAAATTTAGGGAATTATGTCCTTTAAGAGGTTGACCAGGGTTGTGTACAAACCCTTGAAACAACAGCATTTTAAGTGTACTGGCCCTTTAAGAGGTGGACCTGGGAAGCTTACAGACCTTTAAAATTGGCAATACTTTAAGGTGACTGGCCTATGAAGAGGATGACCATGGAAGTGGACAGTCCTTAAAGATGCATTATTGTGTGTGGGTGGCCTTCTAAGAGACAACCCTGGGAATGGACAGACCTTTGGAAATGTCAATGTGGCTTATGAAGTGGAAAGCCACTTGAACATGTGACATGTTTTGCGGACTGGCCCTTTAAGAGGCAGACCCTAGAAGTGGACAAACCCTTGAAGAGGTGACAAATTTAGGGAATTATGTCCTTTAAGAGGTTGACCAGGGTTGTGTACAAACCCTTGAAACAACAGCATTTTAAGTGTACTGGCCCTTTAAGAGGTGGACCTGGGAAGCTTACAGACCTTTAAAATTGGCAATACTTTAAGGTGACTGGCCTATGAAGAGGATGACCATGGAAGTGGACAGTCCTTAAAGATGCATTATTGTGTGTGGGTGGCCTTCTAAGAGACAACCCTGGGAATGGACAGACCTTTGGAAATGTCAATGTGGCTTATGAAGTGGAAAGCCACTTGAACATGTGACATGTTTTGCGGACTGGCCCTTTAAGAGGCAGACCCTAGAAGTGGACAAACCCTTGAAGAGGTGACAAATTTAGGGAATTATGTCCTTTAAGAGGTTGACCAGGGTTGTGTACAAACCCTTGAAACAACAGCATTTTAAGTGTACTGGCCCTTTAAGAGGTGGACCTGGGAAGCTTACAGACCTTTAAAATTGGCAATACTTTAAGGTGACTGGCCTATGAAGAGGATGACCATGGAAGTGGACAGTCCTTAAAGATGCATTATTGTGTGTGGGTGGCCTTCTAAGAGACAACCCTGGGAATGGACAGACCTTTGGAAATGTCAATGTGGCTTATGAAGTGGAAAGCCACTTGAACATGTGACATGTTTTGATGACTGGCCCTTTAAGAGGCAGACCCTAGAAGTGGACAAACCCTTGAAGAGGTGACAAATTTAGGGAATTATGTCCTTTAAGAGGTTGACCAGGGTTGTGTACAAACCCTCGAAACAACAGCATTTTAAGTGTACTGGCCCTTTAAGAGGTGGACCTGGGAAGCTTACAGACCTTTAAAATTGGCAATACTTTAAGGTGACTGGCCTATGAAGAGGATGACCATGGAAGTGGACAGTCCTTAAAGATGCATTATTGTGTGTGGGTGGCCTTCTAAGAGACAACCCTGGGAATGGACAGACCTTTGGAAATGTCAATGTGGCTTATGAAGTGGAAAGCCACTTGAACATGTGACATGTTTTGATGACTGGCCCTTTAAGAGGCAGACCCTAGAAGTGGACAAACCCTTGAAGAGGTGACAAATTTAGTGAATTATGTCCTTTAAGAGGTTGACCAGGGTTGTGTACAAACCCTCGAAACAACAACATTTTAAGTGTACTGGCCCTTTAAGAGGTGGACCTGGGAAGCTTACAGACCTTTAAAATTGGCAATACTTTAAGGTGACTGGCCTATGAAGAGGATGACCATGGAAGTGGACAGTCCTTAAAGATGCATTATTGTGTGTGAGTGGCCTTCTAAGAGACAACCCTGGGAATGGACAGACCTTTGGAAATGTCAATGTGGCTTATGAAGTGGAAAGCCACTTGAACATGTGACATGTTTTGATGACTGGCCCTTTAAGAGGCAGACCCTAGAAGTGGACAAACCCTTGAAGAGGTGACAAATTTAGGGAATTATGTCCTTTAAGAGGTTGACCAGGGTTGTGTACAAACCCTTGAAACAACAGCATTTTAAGTGTACTGGCCCTTTAAGAGGTGGACCTGGGAAGCTTACAGACCTTTAAAATTGGCAATACTTTAAGGTGACTGGCCTATGAAGAGGATGACCATGGAAGTGGACAGTCCTTAAAGATGCATTATTGTGTGTGGGTGGCCTTCTAAGAGACAACCCTGGGAATGGACAGACCTTTGGAAATGTCAATGTGGCTTATGAAGTGGAAAGCCACTTGAACATGTGACATGTTTTGCGGACTGGCCCTTTAAGAGGCAGACCCTAGAAGTGGACAAACCCTTGAAGAGGTGACAAATTTAGGGAATTATGTCCTTTAAGAGGTTGACCAGGGTTGTGTACAAACCCTTGAAACAACAGCATTTTAAGTGTACTGGCCCTTTAAGAGGTGGACCTGGGAAGCTTACAGACCTTTAAAATTGGCAATACTTTAAGGTGACTGGCCTATGAAGAGGATGACCATGGAAGTGGACAGTCCTTAAAGATGCATTATTGTGTGTGGGTGGCCTTCTAAGAGACAACCCTGGGAATGGACAGACCTTTGGAAATGTCAATGTGGCTTATGAAGTGGAAAGCCACTTGAACATGTGACATGTTTTGCGGACTGGCCCTTTAAGAGGCAGACCCTAGAAGTGGACAAACCCTTGAAGAGGTGACAAATTTAGGGAATTATGTCCTTTAAGAGGTTGACCAGGGTTGTGTACAAACCCTTGAAACAACAGCATTTTAAGTGTACTGGCCCTTTAAGAGGTGGACCTGGGAAGCTTACAGACCTTTAAAATTGGCAATACTTTAAGGTGACTGGCCTATGAAGAGGATGACCATGGAAGTGGACAGTCCTTAAAGATGCATTATTGTGTGTGGGTGGCCTTCTAAGAGACAACCCTGGGAATGGACAGACCTTTGGAAATGTCAATGTGGCTTATGAAGTGGAAAGCCACTTGAACATGTGACATGTTTTGATGACTGGCCCTTTAAGAGGCAGACCCTAGAAGTGGACAAACCCTTGAAGAGGTGACAAATTTAGGGAATTATGTCCTTTAAGAGGTTGACCAGGGTTGTGTACAAACCCTCGAAACAACAGCATTTTAAGTGTACTGGCCCTTTAAGAGGTGGACCTGGGAAGCTTACAGACCTTTAAAATTGGCAATACTTTAAGGTGACTGGCCTATGAAGAGGATGACCATGGAAGTGGACAGTCCTTAAAGATGCATTATTGTGTGTGAGTGGCCTTCTAAGAGACAACCCTGGGAATGGACAGACCTTTGGAAATGTCAATGTGGCTTATGAAGTGGAAAGCCACTTGAACATGTGACATGTTTTGATGACTGGCCCTTTAAGAGGCAGACCCTAGAAGTGGACAAACCCTTGAAGAGGTGACAAATTTAGGGAATTATGTCCTTTAAGAGGTTGACCAGGGTTGTGTACAAACCCTTGAAACAACAGCATTTTAAGTGTACTGGCCCTTTAAGAGGTGGACCTGGGAAGCTTACAGACCTTTAAAATTGGCAATACTTTAAGGTGACTGGCCTATGAAGAGGATGACCATGGAAGTGGACAGTCCTTAAAGATGCATTATTGTGTGTGGGTGGCCTTCTAAGAGACAACCCTGGGAATGGACAGACCTTTGGAAATGTCAATGTGGCTTATGAAGTGGAAAGCCACTTGAACATGTGACATGTTTTGATGACTGGCCCTTTAAGAGGCAGACCCTAGAAGTGGACAAACCCTTGAAGAGGTGACAAATTTAGGGAATTATGTCCTTTAAGAGGTTGACCAGGGTTGTGTACAAACCCTTGAAACAACAGCATTTTAAGTGTACTGGCCCTTTAAGAGGTGGACCTGGGAAGCTTACAGACCTTTAAAATTGGCAATACTTTAAGGTGACTGGCCTATGAAGAGGATGACCATGGAAGTGGACAGTCCTTAAAGATGCATTATTGTGTGTGGGTGGCCTTCTAAGAGACAACCCTGGGAATGGACAGACCTTTGGAAATGTCAATGTGGCTTATGAAGTGGAAAGCCACTTGAACATGTGACATGTTTTGCGGACTGGCCCTTTAAGAAGCAGACCCTAGAAGTGGACAAACCCTTGAAGAGGTGACAAATTTAGTGAATTATGTCCTTTAAGAGGTTGACCAGGGTTGTGTACAAACCCTCGAAACAACAACATTTTAAGTGTACTGGCCCTTTAAGAGGTGGACCTGGGAAGCTTACAGACCTTTAAAATTGGCAATACTTTAAGGTGACTGGCCTATGAAGAGGATGACCATGGAAGTGGACAGTCCTTAAAGATGCATTATTGTGTGTGAGTGGCCTTCTAAGAGACAACCCTGGGAATGGACAGACCTTTGGAAATGTCAATGTGGCTTATGAAGTGGAAAGCCACTTGAACATGTGACATGTTTTGATGACTGGCCCTTTAAGAGGCAGACCCTAGAAGTGGACAAACCCTTGAAGAGGTGACAAATTTAGGGAATTATGTCCTTTAAGAGGTTGACCAGGGTTGTGTACAAACCCTTGAAACAACAGCATTTTAAGTGTACTGGCCCTTTAAGAGGTGGACCTGGGAAGCTTACAGACCTTTAAAATTGGCAATACTTTAAGGTGACTGGCCTATGAAGAGGATGACCATGGAAGTGGACAGTCCTTAAAGATGCATTATTGTGTGTGGGTGGCCTTCTAAGAGACAACCCTGGGAATGGACAGACCTTTGGAAATGTCAATGTGGCTTATGAAGTGGAAAGCCACTTGAACATGTGACATGTTTTGCGGACTGGCCCTTTAAGAGGCAGACCCTAGAAGTGGACAAACCCTTGAAGAGGTGACAAATTTAGGGAATTATGTCCTTTAAGAGGTTGACCAGGGTTGTGTACAAACCCTTGAAACAACAGCATTTTAAGTGTACTGGCCCTTTAAGAGGTGGACCTGGGAAGCTTACAGACCTTTAAAATTGGCAATACTTTAAGGTGACTGGCCTATGAAGAGGATGACCATGGAAGTGGACAGTCCTTAAAGATGCATTATTGTGTGTGGGTGGCCTTCTAAGAGACAACCCTGGGAATGGACAGACCTTTGGAAATGTCAATGTGGCTTATGAAGTGGAAAGCCACTTGAACATGTGACATGTTTTGCGGACTGGCCCTTTAAGAAGCAGACCCTAGAAGTGGACAAACCCTTGAAGAGGTGACAAATTTAGTGAATTATGTCCTTTAAGAGGTTGACCAGGGTTGTGTACAAACCCTCGAAACAACAACATTTTAAGTGTACTGGCCCTTTAAGAGGTGGACCTGGGAAGCTTACAGACCTTTAAAATTGGCAATACTTTAAGGTGACTGGCCTATGAAGAGGATGACCATGGAAGTGGACAGTCCTTAAAGATGCATTATTGTGTGTGAGTGGCCTTCTAAGAGACAACCCTGGGAATGGACAGACCTTTGGAAATGTCAATGTGGCTTATGAAGTGGAAAGCCACTTGAACATGTGACATGTTTTGATGACTGGCCCTTTAAGAGGCAGACCCTAGAAGTGGACAAACCCTTGAAGAGGTGACAAATTTAGGGAATTATGTCCTTTAAGAGGTTGACCAGGGTTGTGTACAAACCCTTGAAACAACAGCATTTTAAGTGTACTGGCCCTTTAAGAGGTGGACCTGGGAAGCTTACAGACCTTTAAAATTGGCAATACTTTAAGGTGACTGGCCTATGAAGAGGATGACCATGGAAGTGGACAGTCCTTAAAGATGCATTATTGTGTGTGGGTGGCCTTCTAAGAGACAACCCTGGGAATGGACAGACCTTTGGAAATGTCAATGTGGCTTATGAAGTGGAAAGCCACTTGAACATGTGACATGTTTTGCGGACTGGCCCTTTAAGAGGCAGACCCTAGAAGTGGACAAACCCTTGAAGAGGTGACAAATTTAGGGAATTATGTCCTTTAAGAGGTTGACCAGGGTTGTGTACAAACCCTTGAAACAACAGCATTTTAAGTGTACTGGCCCTTTAAGAGGTGGACCTGGGAAGCTTACAGACCTTTAAAATTGGCAATACTTTAAGGTGACTGGCCTATGAAGAGGATGACCATGGAAGTGGACAGTCCTTAAAGATGCATTATTGTGTGTGGGTGGCCTTCTAAGAGACAACCCTGGGAATGGACAGACCTTTGGAAATGTCAATGTGGCTTATGAAGTGGAAAGCCACTTGAACATGTGACATGTTTTGCGGACTGGCCCTTTAAGAGGCAGACCCTAGAAGTGGACAAACCCTTGAAGAGGTGACAAATTTAGGGAATTATGTCCTTTAAGAGGTTGACCAGGGTTGTGTACAAACCCTTGAAACAACAGCATTTTAAGTGTACTGGCCCTTTAAGAGGTGGACCTGGGAAGCTTACAGACCTTTAAAATTGGCAATACTTTAAGGTGACTGGCCTATGAAGAGGATGACCATGGAAGTGGACAGTCCTTAAAGATGCATTATTGTGTGTGGGTGGCCTTCTAAGAGACAACCCTGGGAATGGACAGACCTTTGGAAATGTCAATGTGGCTTATGAAGTGGAAAGCCACTTGAACATGTGACATGTTTTGATGACTGGCCCTTTAAGAGGCAGACCCTAGAAGTGGACAAACCCTTGAAGAGGTGACAAATTTAGGGAATTATGTCCTTTAAGAGGTTGACCAGGGTTGTGTACAAACCCTCGAAACAACAGCATTTTAAGTGTACTGGCCCTTTAAGAGGTGGACCTGGGAAGCTTACAGACCTTTAAAATTGGCAATACTTTAAGGTGACTGGCCTATGAAGAGGATGACCATGGAAGTGGACAGTCCTTAAAGATGCATTATTGTGTGTGGGTGGCCTTCTAAGAGACAACCCTGGGAATGGACAGACCTTTGGAAATGTCAATGTGGCTTATGAAGTGGAAAGCCACTTGAACATGTGACATGTTTTGATGACTGGCCCTTTAAGAGGCAGACCCTAGAAGTGGACAAACCCTTGAAGAGGTGACAAATTTAGGGAATTATGTCCTTTAAGAGGTTGACCAGGGTTGTGTACAAACCCTCGAAACAACAGCATTTTAAGTGTACTGGCCCTTTAAGAGGTGGACCTGGGAAGCTTACAGACCTTTAAAATTGGCAATACTTTAAGGTGACTGGCCTATGAAGAGGATGACCATGGAAGTGGACAGTCCTTAAAGATGCATTATTGTGTGTGAGTGGCCTTCTAAGAGACAACCCTGGGAATGGACAGACCTTTGGAAATGTCAATGTGGCTTATGAAGTGGAAAGCCACTTGAACATGTGACATGTTTTGATGACTGGCCCTTTAAGAGGCAGACCCTAGAAGTGGACAAACCCTTGAAGAGGTGACAAATTTAGGGAATTATGTCCTTTAAGAGGTTGACCAGGGTTGTGTACAAACCCTTGAAACAACAGCATTTTAAGTGTACTGGCCCTTTAAGAGGTGGACCTGGGAAGCTTACAGACCTTTAAAATTGGCAATACTTTAAGGTGACTGGCCTATGAAGAGGATGACCATGGAAGTGGACAGTCCTTAAAGATGCATTATTGTGTGTGGGTGGCCTTCTAAGAGACAACCCTGGGAATGGACAGACCTTTGGAAATGTCAATGTGGCTTATGAAGTGGAAAGCCACTTGAACATGTGACATGTTTTGATGACTGGCCCTTTAAGAGGCAGACCCTAGAAGTGGACAAACCCTTGAAGAGGTGACAAATTTAGGGAATTATGTCCTTTAAGAGGTTGACCAGGGTTGTGTACAAACCCTCGAAACAACAGCATTTTAAGTGTACTGGCCCTTTAAGAGGTGGACCTGGGAAGCTTACAGACCTTTAAAATTGGCAATACTTTAAGGTGACTGGCCTATGAAGAGGATGACCATGGAAGTGGACAGTCCTTAAAGATGCATTATTGTGTGTGGGTGGCCTTCTAAGAGACAACCCTGGGAATGGACAGACCTTTGGAAATGTCAATGTGGCTTATGAAGTGGAAAGCCACTTGAACATGTGACATGTTTTGCGGACTGGCCCTTTAAGAAGCAGACCCTAGAAGTGGACAAACCCTTGAAGAGGTGACAAATTTAGTGAATTATGTCCTTTAAGAGGTTGACCAGGGTTGTGTACAAACCCTCGAAACAACAACATTTTAAGTGTACTGGCCCTTTAAGAGGTGGACCTGGGAAGCTTACAGACCTTTAAAATTGGCAATACTTTAAGGTGACTGGCCTATGAAGAGGATGACCATGGAAGTGGACAGTCCTTAAAGATGCATTATTGTGTGTGAGTGGCCTTCTAAGAGACAACCCTGGGAATGGACAGACCTTTGGAAATGTCAATGTGGCTTATGAAGTGGAAAGCCACTTGAACATGTGACATGTTTTGATGACTGGCCCTTTAAGAGGCAGACCCTAGAAGTGGACAAACCCTTGAAGAGGTGACAAATTTAGGGAATTATGTCCTTTAAGAGGTTGACCAGGGTTGTGTACAAACCCTTGAAACAACAGCATTTTAAGTGTACTGGCCCTTTAAGAGGTGGACCTGGGAAGCTTACAGACCTTTAAAATTGGCAATACTTTAAGGTGACTGGCCTATGAAGAGGATGACCATGGAAGTGGACAGTCCTTAAAGATGCATTATTGTGTGTGGGTGGCCTTCTAAGAGACAACCCTGGGAATGGACAGACCTTTGGAAATGTCAATGTGGCTTATGAAGTGGAAAGCCACTTGAACATGTGACATGTTTTGCGGACTGGCCCTTTAAGAGGCAGACCCTAGAAGTGGACAAACCCTTGAAGAGGTGACAAATTTAGGGAATTATGTCCTTTAAGAGGTTGACCAGGGTTGTGTACAAACCCTTGAAACAACAGCATTTTAAGTGTACTGGCCCTTTAAGAGGTGGACCTGGGAAGCTTACAGACCTTTAAAATTGGCAATACTTTAAGGTGACTGGCCTATGAAGAGGATGACCATGGAAGTGGACAGTCCTTAAAGATGCATTATTGTGTGTGGGTGGCCTTCTAAGAGACAACCCTGGGAATGGACAGACCTTTGGAAATGTCAATGTGGCTTATGAAGTGGAAAGCCACTTGAACATGTGACATGTTTTGCGGACTGGCCCTTTAAGAGGCAGACCCTAGAAGTGGACAAACCCTTGAAGAGGTGACAAATTTAGGGAATTATGTCCTTTAAGAGGTTGACCAGGGTTGTGTACAAACCCTTGAAACAACAGCATTTTAAGTGTACTGGCCCTTTAAGAGGTGGACCTGGGAAGCTTACAGACCTTTAAAATTGGCAATACTTTAAGGTGACTGGCCTATGAAGAGGATGACCATGGAAGTGGACAGTCCTTAAAGATGCATTATTGTGTGTGGGTGGCCTTCTAAGAGACAACCCTGGGAATGGACAGACCTTTGGAAATGTCAATGTGGCTTATGAAGTGGAAAGCCACTTGAACATGTGACATGTTTTGATGACTGGCCCTTTAAGAGGCAGACCCTAGAAGTGGACAAACCCTTGAAGAGGTGACAAATTTAGGGAATTATGTCCTTTAAGAGGTTGACCAGGGTTGTGTACAAACCCTCGAAACAACAGCATTTTAAGTGTACTGGCCCTTTAAGAGGTGGACCTGGGAAGCTTACAGACCTTTAAAATTGGCAATACTTTAAGGTGACTGGCCTATGAAGAGGATGACCATGGAAGTGGACAGTCCTTAAAGATGCATTATTGTGTGTGAGTGGCCTTCTAAGAGACAACCCTGGGAATGGACAGACCTTTGGAAATGTCAATGTGGCTTATGAAGTGGAAAGCCACTTGAACATGTGACATGTTTTGATGACTGGCCCTTTAAGAGGCAGACCCTAGAAGTGGACAAACCCTTGAAGAGGTGACAAATTTAGGGAATTATGTCCTTTAAGAGGTTGACCAGGGTTGTGTACAAACCCTTGAAACAACAGCATTTTAAGTGTACTGGCCCTTTAAGAGGTGGACCTGGGAAGCTTACAGACCTTTAAAATTGGCAATACTTTAAGGTGACTGGCCTATGAAGAGGATGACCATGGAAGTGGACAGTCCTTAAAGATGCATTATTGTGTGTGGGTGGACAGACCTTTGGAAATGTCAATGTGGCTTATGAAGTGGAAAGCCACTTGAACATGTGACATGTTTTGCGGACTGGCCCTTTAAGAAGCAGACCCTAGAAGTGGACAAACCCTTGAAGAGGTGACAAATTTAGGGAATTATGTCCTTTAAGAGGTTGACCAGGGTTGTGTACAAACCCTCGAAACAACAGCATTTTAAGTGTACTGGCCCTTTAAGAGGTGGACCTGGGAAGCTTACAGACCTTTAAAATTGGCAATACTTTAAGGTGACTGGCCTATGAAGAGGATGACCATGGAAGTGGACAGTCCTTAAAGATGCATTATTGTGTGTGGGTGGCCTTCTAAGAGACAACCCTGGGAATGGACAGACCTTTGGAAATGTCAATGTGGCTTATGAAGTGGAAAGCCACTTGAACATGTGACATGTTTTGATGACTGGCCCTTTAAGAGGCAGACCCTAGAAGTGGACAAACCCTTGAAGAGGTGACAAATTTAGTGAATTATGTCCTTTAAGAGGTTGACCAGGGTTGTGTACAAACCCTCGAAACAACAACATTTTAAGTGTACTGGCCCTTTAAGAGGTGGACCTGGGAAGCTTACAGACCTTTAAAATTGGCAATACTTTAAGGTGACTGGCCTATGAAGAGGATGACCATGGAAGTGGACAGTCCTTAAAGATGCATTATTGTGTGTGAGTGGCCTTCTAAGAGACAACCCTGGGAATGGACAGACCTTTGGAAATGTCAATGTGGCTTATGAAGTGGAAAGCCACTTGAACATGTGACATGTTTTGATGACTGGCCCTTTAAGAGGCAGACCCTAGAAGTGGACAAACCCTTGAAGAGGTGACAAATTTAGGGAATTATGTCCTTTAAGAGGTTGACCAGGGTTGTGTACAAACCCTTGAAACAACAGCATTTTAAGTGTACTGGCCCTTTAAGAGGTGGACCTGGGAAGCTTACAGACCTTTAAAATTGGCAATACTTTAAGGTGACTGGCCTATGAAGAGGATGACCATGGAAGTGGACAGTCCTTAAAGATGCATTATTGTGTGTGGGTGGACAGACCTTTGGAAATGTCAATGTGGCTTATGAAGTGGAAAGCCACTTGAACATGTGACATGTTTTGCGGACTGGCCCTTTAAGAAGCAGACCCTAGAAGTGGACAAACCCTTGAAGAGGTGACAAATTTAGGGAATTATGTCCTTTAAGAGGTTGACCAGGGTTGTGTACAAACCCTCGAAACAACAGCATTTTAAGTGTACTGGCCCTTTAAGAGGTGGACCTGGGAAGCTTACAGACCTTTAAAATTGGCAATACTTTAAGGTGACTGGCCTATGAAGAGGATGACCATGGAAGTGGACAGTCCTTAAAGATGCATTATTGTGTGTGGGTGGCCTTCTAAGAGACAACCCTGGGAATGGACAGACCTTTGGAAATGTCAATGTGGCTTATGAAGTGGAAAGCCACTTGAACATGTGACATGTTTTGATGACTGGCCCTTTAAGAGGCAGACCCTAGAAGTGGACAAACCCTTGAAGAGGTGACAAATTTAGTGAATTATGTCCTTTAAGAGGTTGACCAGGGTTGTGTACAAACCCTCGAAACAACAACATTTTAAGTGTACTGGCCCTTTAAGAGGTGGACCTGGGAAGCTTACAGACCTTTAAAATTGGCAATACTTTAAGGTGACTGGCCTATGAAGAGGATGACCATGGAAGTGGACAGTCCTTAAAGATGCATTATTGTGTGTGAGTGGCCTTCTAAGAGACAACCCTGGGAATGGACAGACCTTTGGAAATGTCAATGTGGCTTATGAAGTGGAAAGCCACTTGAACATGTGACATGTTTTGATGACTGGCCCTTTAAGAGGCAGACCCTAGAAGTGGACAAACCCTTGAAGAGGTGACAAATTTAGGGAATTATGTCCTTTAAGAGGTTGACCAGGGTTGTGTACAAACCCTTGAAACAACAGCATTTTAAGTGTACTGGCCCTTTAAGAGGTGGACCTGGGAAGCTTACAGACCTTTAAAATTGGCAATACTTTAAGGTGACTGGCCTATGAAGAGGATGACCATGGAAGTGGACAGTCCTTAAAGATGCATTATTGTGTGTGGGTGGCCTTCTAAGAGACAACCCTGGGAATGGACAGACCTTTGGAAATGTCAATGTGGCTTATGAAGTGGAAAGCCACTTGAACATGTGACATGTTTTGATGACTGGCCCTTTAAGAGGCAGACCCTAGAAGTGGACAAACCCTTGAAGAGGTGACAAATTTAGGGAATTATGTCCTTTAAGAGGTTGACCAGGGTTGTGTACAAACCCTTGAAACAACAGCATTTTAAGTGTACTGGCCCTTTAAGAGGTGGACCTGGGAAGCTTACAGACCTTTAAAATTGGCAATACTTTAAGGTGACTGGCCTATGAAGAGGATGACCATGGAAGTGGACAGTCCTTAAAGATGCATTATTGTGTGTGGGTGGCCTTCTAAGAGACAACCCTGGGAATGGACAGACCTTTGGAAATGTCAATGTGGCTTATGAAGTGGAAAGCCACTTGAACATGTGACATGTTTTGATGACTGGCCCTTTAAGAGGCAGACCCTAGAAGTGGACAAACCCTTGAAGAGGTGACAAATTTAGGGAATTATGTCCTTTAAGAGGTTGACCAGGGTTGTGTACAAACCCTTGAAACAACAGCATTTTAAGTGTACTGGCCCTTTAAGAGGTGGACCTGGGAAGCTTACAGACCTTTAAAATTGGCAATACTTTAAGGTGACTGGCCTATGAAGAGGATGACCATGGAAGTGGACAGTCCTTAAAGTTGCATTATTGTGTGTGGGTGGCCTTCTAAGAGACAACCCTGGGAATGGACAGACCTTTGGAAATGTCAATGTGGCTTATGAAGTGGAAAGCCACTTGAACATGTGACATGTTTTGATGACTGGCCCTTTAAGAGGCAGACCCTAGAAGTGGACAAACCCTTGAAGAGGTGACAAATTTAGTGAATTATGTCCTTTAAGAGGTTGACCAGGGTTGTGTACAAACCCTTGAAACAACAGCATTTTAAGTGTACTGGCCCTTTAAGAGGTGGACCTGGGAAGCTTACAGACCTTTAAAATTGGCAATACTTTAAGGTGACTGGCCTATGAAGAGGATGACCATGGAAGTGGACAGTCCTTAAAGATGCATTATTGTGTGTGGGTGGCCTTCTAAGAGACAACCCTGGGAATGGACAGACCTTTGGAAATGTCAATGTGGCTTATGAAGTGGAAAGCCACTTGAACATGTGACATGTTTTGCGGACTGGCCCTTTAAGAGGCAGACCCTAGAAGTGGACAAACCCTTGAAGAGGTGACAAATTTAGGGAATTATGTCCTTTAAGAGGTTGACCAGGGTTGTGTACAAACCCTTGAAACAACAGCATTTTAAGTGTACTGGCCCTTTAAGAGGTGGACCTGGGAAGCTTACAGACCTTTAAAATTGGCAATACTTTAAGGTGACTGGCCTATGAAGAGGATGACCATGGAAGTGGACAGTCCTTAAAGATGCATTATTGTGTGTGGGTGGCCTTCTAAGAGACAACCCTGGGAATGGACAGACCTTTGGAAATGTCAATGTGGCTTATGAAGTGGAAAGCCACTTGAACATGTGACATGTTTTGCGGACTGGCCCTTTAAGAGGCAGACCCTAGAAGTGGACAAACCCTTGAAGAGGTGACAAATTTAGGGAATTATGTCCTTTAAGAGGTTGACCAGGGTTGTGTACAAACCCTTGAAACAACAGCATTTTAAGTGTACTGGCCCTTTAAGAGGTGGACCTGGGAAGCTTACAGACCTTTAAAATTGGCAATACTTTAAGGTGACTGGCCTATGAAGAGGATGACCATGGAAGTGGACAGTCCTTAAAGATGCATTATTGTGTGTGGGTGGCCTTCTAAGAGACAACCCTGGGAATGGACAGACCTTTGGAAATGTCAATGTGGCTTATGAAGTGGAAAGCCACTTGAACATGTGACATGTTTTGCGGACTGGCCCTTTAAGAGGCAGACCCTAGAAGTGGACAAACCCTTGAAGAGGTGACAAATTTAGGGAATTATGTCCTTTAAGAGGTTGACCAGGGTTGTGTACAAACCCTCGAAACAACAGCATTTTAAGTGTACTGGCCCTTTAAGAGGTGGACCTGGGAAGCTTACAGACCTTTAAAATTGGCAATACTTTAAGGTGACTGGCCTATGAAGAGGATGACCATGGAAGTGGACAGTCCTTAAAGATGCATTATTGTGTGTGGGTGGCCTTCTAAGAGACAACCCTGGGAATGGACAGACCTTTGGAAATGTCAATGTGGCTTATGAAGTGGAAAGCCACTTGAACATGTGACATGTTTTGCGGACTGGCCCTTTAAGAGGCAGACCCTAGAAGTGGACAAACCCTTGAAGAGGTGACAAATTTAGGGAATTATGTCCTTTAAGAGGTTGACCAGGGTTGTGTACAAACCCTCGAAACAACAGCATTTTAAGTGTACTGGCCCTTTAAGAGGTGGACCTGGGAAGCTTACAGACCTTTAAAATTGGCAATACTTTAAGGTGACTGGCCTATGAAGAGGATGACCATGGAAGTGGACAGTCCTTAAAGATGCATTATTGTGTGTGGGTGGCCTTCTAAGAGACAACCCTGGGAATGGACAGACCTTTGGAAATGTCAATGTGGCTTATGAAGTGGAAAGCCACTTGAACATGTGACATGTTTTGCGGACTGGCCCTTTAAGAGGCAGACCCTAGAAGTGGACAAACCCTTGAAGAGGTGACAAATTTAGGGAATTATGTCCTTTAAGAGGTTGACCAGGGTTGTGTACAAACCCTCAAAACAACAGCATTTTAAGTGTACTGGCCCTTTAAGAGGTGGACCTGGGAAGCTTACAGACCTTTAAAATTGGCAATACTTTAAGGTGACTGGCCTATGAAGAGGATGACCATGGAAGTGGACAGTCCTTAAAGATGCATTATTGTGTGTGGGTGGCCTTCTAAGAGACAACCCTGGGAATGGACAGACCTTTGGAAATGTCAATGTGGCTTATGAAGTGGAAAGCCACTTGAACATGTGACATGTTTTGATGACTGGCCCTTTAAGAGGCAGACCCTAGAAGTGGACAAACCCTTGAAGAGGTGACAAATTTAGGGAATTATGTCCTTTAAGAGGTTGACCAGGGTTGTGTACAAACCCTTGAAACAACAGCATTTTAAGTGTACTGGCCCTTTAAGAGGTGGACCTGGGAAGCTTACAGACCTTTAAAATTGGCAATACTTTAAGGTGACTGGCCTATGAAGAGGATGACCATGGAAGTGGACAGTCCTTAAAGATGCATTATTGTGTGTGGGTGGCCTTCTAAGAGACAACCCTGGGAATGGACAGACCTTTGGAAATGTCAATGTGGCTTATGAAGTGGAAAGCCACTTGAACATGTGACATGTTTTGCGGACTGGCCCTTTAAGAGGCAGACCCTAGAAGTGGACAAACCCTTGAAGAGGTGACATATTTAGGGAATTATGTCCTTTAAGAGGTTGACCAGGGTTGTGTACAAACCCTTGAAACAACAGCATTTTAAGTGTACTGGCCCTTTAAGAGGTGGACCTGGGAAGCTTACAGACCTTTAAAATTGGCAATACTTTAAGGTGACTGGCCTATGAAGAGGATGACCATGGAAGTGGACAGTCCTTAAAGATGCATTATTGTGTGTGGGTGGCCTTCTAAGAGACAACCCTGGGAATGGACAGACCTTTGGAAATGTCAATGTGGCTTATGAAGTGGAAAGCCACTTGAACATGTGACATGTTTTGATGACTGGCCCTTTAAGAGGCAGACCCTAGAAGTGGACAAACCCTTGAAGAGGTGACAAATTTAGGGAATTATGTCCTTTAAGAGGTTGACCAGGGTTGTGTACAAACCCTCGAAACAACAGCATTTTAAGTGTACTGGCCCTTTAAGAGGTGGACCTGGGAAGCTTACAGACCTTTAAAATTGGCAATACTTTAAGGTGACTGGCCTATGAAGAGGATGACCATGGAAGTGGACAGTCCTTAAAGATGCATTATTGTGTGTGGGTGGCCTTCTAAGAGACAACCCTGGGAATGGACAGACCTTTGGAAATGTCAATGTGGCTTATGAAGTGGAAAGCCACTTGAACATGTGACATGTTTTGATGACTGGCCCTTTAAGAGGCAGACCCTAGAAGTGGACAAACCCTTGAAGAGGTGACAAATTTAGGGAATTATGTCCTTTAAGAGGTTGACCAGGGTTGTGTACAAACCCTTGAAACAACAGCATTTTAAGTGTACTGGCCCTTTAAGAGGTGGACCTGGGAAGCTTACAGACCTTTAAAATTGGCAATACTTTAAGGTGACTGGCCTATGAAGAGGATGACCATGGAAGTGGACAGTCCTTAAAGATGCATTATTGTGTGTGGGTGGCCTTCTAAGAGACAACCCTGGGAATGGACAGACCTTTGGAAATGTCAATGTGGCTTATGAAGTGGAAAGCCACTTGAACATGTGACATGTTTTGATGACTGGCCCTTTAAGAGGCAGACCCTAGAAGTGGACAAACCCTTGAAGAGGTGACAAATTTAGGGAATTATGTCCTTTAAGAGGTTGACCAGGGTTGTGTACAAACCCTTGAAACAACAGCATTTTAAGTGTACTGGCCCTTTAAGAGGTGGACCTGGGAAGCTTACAGACCTTTAAAATTGGCAATACTTTAAGGTGACTGGCCTATGAAGAGGATGACCATGGAAGTGGACAGTCCTTAAAGATGCATTATTGTGTGTGGGTGGCCTTCTAAGAGACAACCCTGGGAATGGACAGACCTTTGGAAATGTCAATGTGGCTTATGAAGTGGAAAGCCACTTGAACATGTGACATGTTTTGATGACTGGCCCTTTAAGAGGCAGACCCTAGAAGTGGACAAGCCCTTGAAGAGGTGACAAATTTAGTGAATTATGTCCTTTAAGAGGTTGACCAGGGTTGTGTACAAACCCTTGAAACAACAGCATTTTAAGTGTACTGGCCCTTTAAGAGGTGGACCTGGGAAGCTTACAGACCTTTAAAATTGGCAATACTTTAAGGTGACTGGCCTATGAAGAGGATGACCATGGAAGTGGACAGTCCTTAAAGATGCATTATTGTGTGTGGGTGGCCTTCTAAGAGACAACCCTGGGAATGGACAGACCTTTGGAAATGTCAATGTGGCTTATGAAGTGGAAAGCCACTTGAACATGTGACATGTTTTGCGGACTGGCCCTTTAAGAGGCAGACCCTAGAAGTGGACAAACCCTTGAAGAGGTGACAAATTTAGGGAATTATGTCCTTTAAGAGGTTGACCAGGGTTGTGTACAAACCCTTGAAACAACAGCATTTTAAGTGTACTGGCCCTTTAAGAGGTGGACCTGGGAAGCTTACAGACCTTTAAAATTGGCAATACTTTAAGGTGACTGGCCTATGAAGAGGATGACCATGGAAGTGGACAGTCCTTAAAGATGCATTATTGTGTGTGGGTGGCCTTCTAAGAGACAACCCTGGGAATGGACAGACCTTTGGAAATGTCAATGTGGCTTATGAAGTGGAAAGCCACTTGAACATGTGACATGTTTTGATGACTGGCCCTTTAAGAGGCAGACCCTAGAAGTGGACAAACCCTTGAAGAGGTGACAAATTTAGTGAATTATGTCCTTTAAGAGGTTGACCAGGGTTGTGTACAAACCCTCGAAACAACAACATTTTAAGTGTACTGGCCCTTTAAGAGGTGGACCTGGGAAGCTTACAGACCTTTAAAATTGGCAATACTTTAAGGTGACTGGCCTATGAAGAGGATGACCATGGAAGTGGACAGTCCTTAAAGATGCATTATTGTGTGTGAGTGGCCTTCTAAGAGACAACCCTGGGAATGGACAGACCTTTGGAAATGTCAATGTGGCTTATGAAGTGGAAAGCCACTTGAACATGTGACATGTTTTGATGACTGGCCCTTTAAGAGGCAGACCCTAGAAGTGGACAAACCCTTGAAGAGGTGACAAATTTAGGGAATTATGTCCTTTAAGAGGTTGACCAGGGTTGTGTACAAACCCTTGAAACAACAGCATTTTAAGTGTACTGGCCCTTTAAGAGGTGGACCTGGGAAGCTTACAGACCTTTAAAATTGGCAATACTTTAAGGTGACTGGCCTATGAAGAGGATGACCATGGAAGTGGACAGTCCTTAAAGATGCATTATTGTGTGTGGGTGGCCTTCTAAGAGACAACCCTGGGAATGGACAGACCTTTGGAAATGTCAATGTGGCTTATGAAGTGGAAAGCCACTTGAACATGTGACATGTTTTGATGACTGGCCCTTTAAGAGGCAGACCCTAGAAGTGGACAAACCCTTGAAGAGGTGACAAATTTAGGGAATTATGTCCTTTAAGAGGTTGACCAGGGTTGTGTACAAACCCTTGAAACAACAGCATTTTAAGTGTACTGGCCCTTTAAGAGGTGGACCTGGGAAGCTTACAGACCTTTAAAATTGGCAATACTTTAAGGTGACTGGCCTATGAAGAGGATGACCATGGAAGTGGACAGTCCTTAAAGATGCATTATTGTGTGTGGGTGGCCTTCTAAGAGACAACCCTGGGAATGGACAGACCTTTGGAAATGTCAATGTGGCTTATGAAGTGGAAAGCCACTTGAACATGTGACATGTTTTGATGACTGGCCCTTTAAGAGGCAGACCGTAGAAGTGGACAAACCCTTGAAGAGGTGACAAATTTAGGGAATTATGTCCTTTAAGAGGTTGACCAGGGTTGTGTACAAACCCTTGAAACAACAGCATTTTAAGTGTACTGGCCCTTTAAGAGGTGGACCTGGGAAGCTTACAGACCTTTAAAATTGGCAATACTTTAAGGTGACTGGCCTATGAAGAGGATGACCATGGAAGTGGACAGTCCTTAAAGTTGCATTATTGTGTGTGGGTGGCCTTCTAAGAGACAACCCTGGGAATGGACAGACCTTTGGAAATGTCAATGTGGCTTATGAAGTGGAAAGCCACTTGAACATGTGACATGTTTTGATGACTGGCCCTTTAAGAGGCAGACCCTAGAAGTGGACAAACCCTTGAAGAGGTGACAAATTTAGTGAATTATGTCCTTTAAGAGGTTGACCAGGGTTGTGTACAAACCCTTGAAACAACAGCATTTTAAGTGTACTGGCCCTTTAAGAGGTGGACCTGGGAAGCTTACAGACCTTTAAAATTGGCAATACTTTAAGGTGACTGGCCTATGAAGAGGATGACCATGGAAGTGGACAGTCCTTAAAGATGCATTATTGTGTGTGGGTGGCCTTCTAAGAGACAACCCTGGGAATGGACAGACCTTTGGAAATGTCAATGTGGCTTATGAAGTGGAAAGCCACTTGAACATGTGACATGTTTTGCGGACTGGCCCTTTAAGAGGCAGACCCTAGAAGTGGACAAACCCTTGAAGAGGTGACAAATTTAGGGAATTATGTCCTTTAAGAGGTTGACCAGGGTTGTGTACAAACCCTTGAAACAACAGCATTTTAAGTGTACTGGCCCTTTAAGAGGTGGACCTGGGAAGCTTACAGACCTTTAAAATTGGCAATACTTTAAGGTGACTGGCCTATGAAGAGGATGACCATGGAAGTGGACAGTCCTTAAAGATGCATTATTGTGTGTGGGTGGCCTTCTAAGAGACAACCCTGGGAATGGACAGACCTTTGGAAATGTCAATGTGGCTTATGAAGTGGAAAGCCACTTGAACATGTGACATGTTTTGCGGACTGGCCCTTTAAGAGGCAGACCCTAGAAGTGGACAAACCCTTGAAGAGGTGACAAATTTAGGGAATTATGTCCTTTAAGAGGTTGACCAGGGTTGTGTACAAACCCTTGAAACAACAGCATTTTAAGTGTACTGGCCCTTTAAGAGGTGGACCTGGGAAGCTTACAGACCTTTAAAATTGGCAATACTTTAAGGTGACTGGCCTATGAAGAGGATGACCATGGAAGTGGACAGTCCTTAAAGATGCATTATTGTGTGTGGGTGGCCTTCTAAGAGACAACCCTGGGAATGGACAGACCTTTGGAAATGTCAATGTGGCTTATGAAGTGGAAAGCCACTTGAACATGTGACATGTTTTGCGGACTGGCCCTTTAAGAGGCAGACCCTAGAAGTGGACAAACCCTTGAAGAGGTGACAAATTTAGGGAATTATGTCCTTTAAGAGGTTGACCAGGGTTGTGTACAAACCCTCGAAACAACAGCATTTTAAGTGTACTGGCCCTTTAAGAGGTGGACCTGGGAAGCTTACAGACCTTTAAAATTGGCAATACTTTAAGGTGACTGGCCTATGAAGAGGATGACCATGGAAGTGGACAGTCCTTAAAGATGCATTATTGTGTGTGGGTGGCCTTCTAAGAGACAACCCTGGGAATGGACAGACCTTTGGAAATGTCAATGTGGCTTATGAAGTGGAAAGCCACTTGAACATGTGACATGTTTTGCGGACTGGCCCTTTAAGAGGCAGACCCTAGAAGTGGACAAACCCTTGAAGAGGTGACAAATTTAGGGAATTATGTCCTTTAAGAGGTTGACCAGGGTTGTGTACAAACCCTCGAAACAACAGCATTTTAAGTGTACTGGCCCTTTAAGAGGTGGACCTGGGAAGCTTACAGACCTTTAAAATTGGCAATACTTTAAGGTGACTGGCCTATGAAGAGGATGACCATGGAAGTGGACAGTCCTTAAAGATGCATTATTGTGTGTGGGTGGCCTTCTAAGAGACAACCCTGGGAATGGACAGACCTTTGGAAATGTCAATGTGGCTTATGAAGTGGAAAGCCACTTGAACATGTGACATGTTTTGCGGACTGGCCCTTTAAGAGGCAGACCCTAGAAGTGGACAAACCCTTGAAGAGGTGACAAATTTAGGGAATTATGTCCTTTAAGAGGTTGACCAGGGTTGTGTACAAACCCTCAAAACAACAGCATTTTAAGTGTACTGGCCCTTTAAGAGGTGGACCTGGGAAGCTTACAGACCTTTAAAATTGGCAATACTTTAAGGTGACTGGCCTATGAAGAGGATGACCATGGAAGTGGACAGTCCTTAAAGATGCATTATTGTGTGTGGGTGGCCTTCTAAGAGACAACCCTGGGAATGGACAGACCTTTGGAAATGTCAATGTGGCTTATGAAGTGGAAAGCCACTTGAACATGTGACATGTTTTGATGACTGGCCCTTTAAGAGGCAGACCCTAGAAGTGGACAAACCCTTGAAGAGGTGACAAATTTAGGGAATTATGTCCTTTAAGAGGTTGACCAGGGTTGTGTACAAACCCTTGAAACAACAGCATTTTAAGTGTACTGGCCCTTTAAGAGGTGGACCTGGGAAGCTTACAGACCTTTAAAATTGGCAATACTTTAAGGTGACTGGCCTATGAAGAGGATGACCATGGAAGTGGACAGTCCTTAAAGATGCATTATTGTGTGTGGGTGGCCTTCTAAGAGACAACCCTGGGAATGGACAGACCTTTGGAAATGTCAATGTGGCTTATGAAGTGGAAAGCCACTTGAACATGTGACATGTTTTGCGGACTGGCCCTTTAAGAGGCAGACCCTAGAAGTGGACAAACCCTTGAAGAGGTGACATATTTAGGGAATTATGTCCTTTAAGAGGTTGACCAGGGTTGTGTACAAACCCTTGAAACAACAGCATTTTAAGTGTACTGGCCCTTTAAGAGGTGGACCTGGGAAGCTTACAGACCTTTAAAATTGGCAATACTTTAAGGTGACTGGCCTATGAAGAGGATGACCATGGAAGTGGACAGTCCTTAAAGATGCATTATTGTGTGTGGGTGGCCTTCTAAGAGACAACCCTGGGAATGGACAGACCTTTGGAAATGTCAATGTGGCTTATGAAGTGGAAAGCCACTTGAACATGTGACATGTTTTGATGACTGGCCCTTTAAGAGGCAGACCCTAGAAGTGGACAAACCCTTGAAGAGGTGACAAATTTAGGGAATTATGTCCTTTAAGAGGTTGACCAGGGTTGTGTACAAACCCTCGAAACAACAGCATTTTAAGTGTACTGGCCCTTTAAGAGGTGGACCTGGGAAGCTTACAGACCTTTAAAATTGGCAATACTTTAAGGTGACTGGCCTATGAAGAGGATGACCATGGAAGTGGACAGTCCTTAAAGATGCATTATTGTGTGTGGGTGGCCTTCTAAGAGACAACCCTGGGAATGGACAGACCTTTGGAAATGTCAATGTGGCTTATGAAGTGGAAAGCCACTTGAACATGTGACATGTTTTGATGACTGGCCCTTTAAGAGGCAGACCCTAGAAGTGGACAAACCCTTGAAGAGGTGACAAATTTAGGGAATTATGTCCTTTAAGAGGTTGACCAGGGTTGTGTACAAACCCTTGAAACAACAGCATTTTAAGTGTACTGGCCCTTTAAGAGGTGGACCTGGGAAGCTTACAGACCTTTAAAATTGGCAATACTTTAAGGTGACTGGCCTATGAAGAGGATGACCATGGAAGTGGACAGTCCTTAAAGATGCATTATTGTGTGTGGGTGGCCTTCTAAGAGACAACCCTGGGAATGGACAGACCTTTGGAAATGTCAATGTGGCTTATGAAGTGGAAAGCCACTTGAACATGTGACATGTTTTGATGACTGGCCCTTTAAGAGGCAGACCCTAGAAGTGGACAAACCCTTGAAGAGGTGACAAATTTAGGGAATTATGTCCTTTAAGAGGTTGACCAGGGTTGTGTACAAACCCTTGAAACAACAGCATTTTAAGTGTACTGGCCCTTTAAGAGGTGGACCTGGGAAGCTTACAGACCTTTAAAATTGGCAATACTTTAAGGTGACTGGCCTATGAAGAGGATGACCATGGAAGTGGACAGTCCTTAAAGATGCATTATTGTGTGTGGGTGGCCTTCTAAGAGACAACCCTGGGAATGGACAGACCTTTGGAAATGTCAATGTGGCTTATGAAGTGGAAAGCCACTTGAACATGTGACATGTTTTGATGACTGGCCCTTTAAGAGGCAGACCCTAGAAGTGGACAAGCCCTTGAAGAGGTGACAAATTTAGTGAATTATGTCCTTTAAGAGGTTGACCAGGGTTGTGTACAAACCCTTGAAACAACAGCATTTTAAGTGTACTGGCCCTTTAAGAGGTGGACCTGGGAAGCTTACAGACCTTTAAAATTGGCAATACTTTAAGGTGACTGGCCTATGAAGAGGATGACCATGGAAGTGGACAGTCCTTAAAGATGCATTATTGTGTGTGGGTGGCCTTCTAAGAGACAACCCTGGGAATGGACAGACCTTTGGAAATGTCAATGTGGCTTATGAAGTGGAAAGCCACTTGAACATGTGACATGTTTTGCGGACTGGCCCTTTAAGAGGCAGACCCTAGAAGTGGACAAACCCTTGAAGAGGTGACAAATTTAGGGAATTATGTCCTTTAAGAGGTTGACCAGGGTTGTGTACAAACCCTTGAAACAACAGCATTTTAAGTGTACTGGCCCTTTAAGAGGTGGACCTGGGAAGCTTACAGACCTTTAAAATTGGCAATACTTTAAGGTGACTGGCCTATGAAGAGGATGACCATGGAAGTGGACAGTCCTTAAAGATGCATTATTGTGTGTGGGTGGCCTTCTAAGAGACAACCCTGGGAATGGACAGACCTTTGGAAATGTCAATGTGGCTTATGAAGTGGAAAGCCACTTGAACATGTGACATGTTTTGCGGACTGGCCCTTTAAGAGGCAGACCCTAGAAGTGGACAAACCCTTGAAGAGGTGACAAATTTAGGGAATTATGTCCTTTAAGAGGTTGACCAGGGTTGTGTACAAACCCTTGAAACAACAGCATTTTAAGTGTACTGGCCCTTTAAGAGGTGGACCTGGGAAGCTTACAGACCTTTAAAATTGGCAATACTTTAAGGTGACTGGCCTATGAAGAGGATGACCATGGAAGTGGACAGTCCTTAAAGATGCATTATTGTGTGTGGGTGGCCTTCTAAGAGACAACCCTGGGAATGGACAGACCTTTGGAAATGTCAATGTGGCTTATGAAGTGGAAAGCCACTTGAACATGTGACATGTTTTGATGACTGGCCCTTTAAGAGGCAGACCCTAGAAGTGGACAAACCCTTGAAGAGGTGACAAATTTAGTGAATTATGTCCTTTAAGAGGTTGACCAGGGTTGTGTACAAACCCTTGAAACAACAGCATTTTAAGTGTACTGGCCCTTTAAGAGGTGGACCTGGGAAGCTTACAGACCTTTAAAATTGGCAATACTTTAAGGTGACTGGCCTATGAAGAGGATGACCATGGAAGTGGACAGTCCTTAAAGATGCATTATTGTGTGTGGGTGGCCTTCTAAGAGACAACCCTGGGAATGGACAGACCTTTGGAAATGTCAATGTGGCTTATGAAGTGGAAAGCCACTTGAACATGTGACATGTTTTGCGGACTGGCCCTTTAAGAGGCAGACCCTAGAAGTGGACAAACCCTTGAAGAGATGACAAATTTAGGGAATTATGTCCTTTAAGAGGTTGACCAGGGTTGTGTACAAACCCTTGAAACAACAGCATTTTAAGTGTACTGGCCCTTTAAGAGGTGGACCTGGGAAGCTTACAGACCTTTAAAATTGGCAATACTTTAAGGTGACTGGCCTATGAAGAGGATGACCATGGAAGTGGACAGTCCTTAAAGATGCATTATTGTGTGTGGGTGGCCTTCTAAGAGACAACCCTGGGAATGGACAGACCTTTGGAAATGTCAATGTGGCTTATGAAGTGGAAAGCCACTTGAACATGTGACATGTTTTGCGGACTGGCCCTTTAAGAGGCAGACCCTAGAAGTGGACAAACCCTTGAAGAGGTGACAAATTTAGGGAATTATGTCCTTTAAGAGGTTGACCAGGGTTGTGTACAAACCCTCGAAACAACAGCATTTTAAGTGTACTGGCCCTTTAAGAGGTGGACCTGGGAAGCTTACAGACCTTTAAAATTGGCAATACTTTAAGGTGACTGGCCTATGAAGAGGATGACCATGGAAGTGGACAGTCCTTAAAGATGCATTATTGTGTGTGGGTGGCCTTCTAAGAGACAACCCTGGGAATGGACAGACCTTTGGAAATGTCAATGTGGCTTATGAAGTGGAAAGCCACTTGAACATGTGACATGTTTTGCGGACTGGCCCTTTAAGAGGCAGACCCTAGAAGTGGACAAACCCTTGAAGAGGTGACAAATTTAGGGAATTATGTCCTTTAAGAGGTTGACCAGGGTTGTGTACAAACCCTCAAAACAACAGCATTTTAAGTGTACTGGCCCTTTAAGAGGTGGACCGGGGAAGCTTACGGACCTTTAAAATTGGCAATACTTTAAGGTGACTGGCCTATGAAGAGGATGACCATGGAAGTGGACAGTCCTTAAAGATGCATTATTGTGTGTGGGTGGCCTTCTAAGAGACAACCCTGGGAATGGACAGACCTTTGGAAATGTCAATGTGGCTTATGAAGTGGAAAGCCACTTGAACATGTGACATGTTTTGATGACTGGCCCTTTAAGAGGCAGACCCTAGAAGTGGACAAACCCTTGAAGAGGTGACAAATTTAGGGAATTATGTCCTTTAAGAGGTTGACCAGGGTTGAGTACAAACCCTTGAAACAACAGCATTTTAAGTGTACTGGCCCTTTAAGAGGTGGACCTGGGAAGCTTACAGACCTTTAAAATTGGCAATACTTTAAGGTGACTGGCCTATGAAGAGGATGACCATGGAAGTGGACAGTCCTTAAAGATGCATTATTGTGTGTGGGTGGCCTTCTAAGAGACAACCCTGGGAATGGACAGACCTTTGGAAATGTCAATGTGGCTTATGAAGTGGAAAGCCACTTGAACATGTGACATGTTTTGATGACTGGCCCTTTAAGAGGCAGACCCTAGAAGTGGACAAACCCTTGAAGAGGTGACAAATTTAGGGAATTATGTCCTTTAAGAGGTTGACCAGGGTTGTGTACAAACCCTCGAAACAACAGCATTTTAAGTGTACTGGCCCTTTAAGAGGTGGACCTGGGAAGCTTACAGACCTTTAAAATTGGCAATACTTTAAGGTGACTGGCCTATGAAGAGGATGACCATGGAAGTGGACAGTCCTTAAAGATGCATTATTGTGTGTGGGTGGCCTTCTAAGAGACAACCCTGGGAATGGACAGACCTTTGGAAATGTCAATGTGGCTTATGAAGTGGAAAGCCACTTGAACATGTGACATGTTTTGATGACTGGCCCTTTAAGAGGCAGACCCTAGAAGTGGACAAACCCTTGAAGAGGTGACAAATTTAGGGAATTATGTCCTTTAAGAGGTTGACCAGGGTTGAGTACAAACCCTTGAAACAACAGCATTTTAAGTGTACTGGCCCTTTAAGAGGTGGACCTGGGAAGCTTACAGACCTTTAAAATTGGCAATACTTTAAGGTGACTGGCCTATGAAGAGGATGACCATGGAAGTGGACAGTCCTTAAAGATGCATTATTGTGTGTGGGTGGCCTTCTAAGAGACAACCCTGGGAATGGACAGACCTTTGGAAATGTCAATGTGGCTTATGAAGTGGAAAGCCACTTGAACATGTGACATGTTTTGATGACTGGCCCTTTAAGAGGCAGACCCTAGAAGTGGACAAACCCTTGAAGAGGTGACAAATTTAGGGAATTATGTCCTTTAAGAGGTTGACCAGGGTTGTGTACAAACCCTTGAAACAACAGCATTTTAAGTGTACTGGCTCTTTAAGAGGTGGACCTGGGAAGCTTACAGACCTTTAAAATTGGCAATACTTTAAGGTGACTGGCCTATGAAGAGGATGACCATGGAAGTGGACAGTCCTTAAAGATGCATTATTGTGTGTGGGTGGCCTTCTAAGAGACAACCCTGGGAATGGACAGACCTTTGGAAATGTCAATGTGGCTTATGAAGTGGAAAGCCACTTGAACATGTGACATGTTTTGATGACTGGCCCTTTAAGAGGCAGACCCTAGAAGTGGACAAACCCTTGAAGAGGTGACAAATTTAGGGAATTATGTCCTTTAAGAGGTTGACCAGGGTTGTGTACAAACCCTCGAAACAACAACATTTTAAGTGTACTGGCCCTTTAAGAGGTGGACCTGGGAAGCTTACAGACCTTTAAAATTGGCAATACTTTAAGGTGACTGGCCTATGAAGAGGATGACCATGGAAGTGGACAGTCCTTAAAGATGCATTATTGTGTGTGAGTGGCCTTCTAAGAGACAACCCTGGGAATGGACAGACCTTTGGAAATGTCAATGTGGCTTATGAAGTGGAAAGCCACTTGAACATGTGACATGTTTTGATGACTGGCCCTTTAAGAGGCAGACCCTAGAAGTGGACAAACCCTTGAAGAGGTGACAAATTTAGGGAATTATGTCCTTTAAGAGGTTGACCAGGGTTGTGTACAAACCCTTGAAACAACAGCATTTTAAGTGTACTGGCCCTTTAAGAGGTGGACCTGGGAAGCTTACAGACCTTTAAAATTGGCAATACTTTAAGGTGACTGGCCTATGAAGAGGATGACCATGGAAGTGGACAGTCCTTAAAGATGCATTATTGTGTGTGGGTGGCCTTCTAAGAGACAACCCTGGGAATGGACAGACCTTTGGAAATGTCAATGTGGCTTATGAAGTGGAAAGCCACTTGAACATGTGACATGTTTTGATGACTGGCCCTTTAAGAGGCAGACCCTAGAAGTGGACAAACCCTTGAAGAGGTGACAAATTTAGGGAATTATGTCCTTTAAGAGGTTGACCAGGGTTGTGTACAAACCCTTGAAACAACAGCATTTTAAGTGTACTGGCCCTTTAAGAGGTGGACCTGGGAAGCTTACAGACCTTTAAAATTGGCAATACTTTAAGGTGACTGGCCTATGAAGAGGATGACCATGGAAGTGGACAGTCCTTAAAGATGCATTATTGTGTGTGGGTGGCCTTCTAAGAGACAACCCTGGGAATGGACAGACCTTTGGAAATGTCAATGTGGCTTATGAAGTGGAAAGCCACTTGAACATGTGACATGTTTTGATGACTGGCCCTTTAAGAGGCAGACCCTAGAAGTGGACAAACCCTTGAAGAGGTGACAAATTTAGGGAATTATGTCCTTTAAGAGGTTGACAAGGGTTGTGTACAAACCCTTGAAACAACAGCATTTTAAGTGTACTGGCCCTTTAAGAGGTGGACCTGGGAAGCTTACAGACCTTTAAAATTGGCAATACTTTAAGGTGACTGGCCTATGAAGAGGATGACCATGGAAGTGGACAGTCCTTAAAGATGCATTATTGTGTGTGGGTGGCCTTCTAAGAGACAACCCTGGGAATGGACAGACCTTTGGAAATGTCAATGTGGCTTATGAAGTGGAAAGCCACTTGAACATGTGACATGTTTTGATGACTGGCCCTTTAAGAGGCAGACCCTAGAAGTGGACAAACCCTTGAAGAGGTGACAAATTTAGGGAATTATGTCCTTTAAGAGGTTGACCAGGGTTGTGTACAAACCCTTGAAACAACAGCATTTTAAGTGTACTGGCCCTTTAAGAGGTGGACCTGGGAAGCTTACAGACCTTTAAAATTGGCAATACTTTAAGGTGACTGGCCTATGAAGAGGATGACCATGGAAGTGGACAGTCCTTAAAGATGCATTATTGTGTGTGGGTGGCCTTCTAAGAGACAACCCTGGGAATGGACAGACCTTTGGAAATGTCAATATGGCTTATGAAGTGGAAAGCCACTTGAACATGTGACATGTTTTGATGACTGGCCCTTTAAGAGGCAGACCCTAGAAGTGGACAAACCCTTGAAGAGGTGACAAATTTAGTGAATTATGTCCTTTAAGAGGTTGACCAGGGTTGTGTACAAACCCTTGAAACAACAGCATTTTAAGTGTACTGGCCCTTTAAGAGGTGGACCTGGGAAGCTTACAGACCTTTAAAATTGGCAATACTTTAAGGTGACTGGCCTATGAAGAGGATGACCATGGAAGTGGACAGTCCTTAAAGATGCATTATTGTGTGTGGGTGGCCTTCTAAGAGACAACCCTGGGAATGGACAGACCTTTGGAAATGTCAATGTGGCTTATGAAGTGGAAAGCCACTTGAACATGTGACATGTTTTGCGGACTGGCCCTTTAAGAGGCAGACCCTAGAAGTGGACAAACCCTTGAAGAGGTGACAAATTTAGGGAATTATGTCCTTTAAGAGGTTGACCAGGGTTGTGTACAAACCCTCGAAACAACAGCATTTTAAGTGTACTGGCCCTTTAAGAGGTGGACCTGGGAAGCTTACAGACCTTTAAAATTGGCAATACTTTAAGGTGACTGGCCTATGAAGAGGATGACCATGGAAGTGGACAGTCCTTAAAGATGCATTATTGTGTGTGGGTGGCCTTCTAAGAGACAACCCTGGGAATGGACAGACCTTTGGAAATGTCAATGTGGCTTATGAAGTGGAAAGCCACTTGAACATGTGACATGTTTTGATGACTGGCCCTTTAAGAGGCAGACCCTAGAAGTGGACAAACCCTTGAAGAGGTGACAAATTTAGGGAATTATGTCCTTTAAGAGGTTGACCAGGGTTGTGTACAAACCCTTGAAACAACAGCATTTTAAGTGTACTGGCCCTTTAAGAGGTGGACCTGGGAAGCTTACAGACCTTTAAAATTGGCAATACTTTAAGGTGACTGGCCTATGAAGAGGATGACCATGGAAGTGGACAGTCCTTAAAGATGCATTATTGTGTGTGGGTGGCCTTCTAAGAGACAACCCTGGGAATGGACAGACCTTTGGAAATGTCAATGTGGCTTATGAAGTGGAAAGCCACTTGAACATGTGACATGTTTTGCGGACTGGCCCTTTAAGAGGCAGACCCTAGAAGTGGACAAACCCTTGAAGAGGTGACATATTTAGGGAATTATGTCCTTTAAGAGGTTGACCAGGGTTGTGTACAAACCCTTGAAACAACAGCATTTTAAGTGTACTGGCCCTTTAAGAGGTGGACCTGGGAAGCTTACAGACCTTTAAAATTGGCAATACTTTAAGGTGACTGGCCTATGAAGAGGATGACCATGGAAGTGGACAGTCCTTAAAGATGCATTATTGTGTGTGGGTGGCCTTCTAAGAGACAACCCTGGGAATGGACAGACCTTTGGAAATGTCAATGTGGCTTATGAAGTGGAAAGCCACTTGAACATGTGACATGTTTTGATGACTGGCCCTTTAAGAGGCAGACCCTAGAAGTGGACAAACCCTTGAAGAGGTGACAAATTTAGGGAATTATGTCCTTTAAGAGGTTGACCAGGGTTGTGTACAAACCCTCGAAACAACAGCATTTTAAGTGTACTGGCCCTTTAAGAGGTGGACCTGGGAAGCTTACAGACCTTTAAAATTGGCAATACTTTAAGGTGACTGGCCTATGAAGAGGATGACCATGGAAGTGGACAGTCCTTAAAGATGCATTATTGTGTGTGGGTGGCCTTCTAAGAGACAACCCTGGGAATGGACAGACCTTTGGAAATGTCAATGTGGCTTATGAAGTGGAAAGCCACTTGAACATGTGACATGTTTTGATGACTGGCCCTTTAAGAGGCAGACCCTAGAAGTGGACAAACCCTTGAAGAGGTGACAAATTTAGGGAATTATGTCCTTTAAGAGGTTGACCAGGGTTGTGTACAAACCCTTGAAACAACAGCATTTTAAGTGTACTGGCCCTTTAAGAGGTGGACCTGGGAAGCTTACAGACCTTTAAAATTGGCAATACTTTAAGGTGACTGGCCTATGAAGAGGATGACCATGGAAGTGGACAGTCCTTAAAGATGCATTATTGTGTGTGGGTGGCCTTCTAAGAGACAACCCTGGGAATGGACAGACCTTTGGAAATGTCAATGTGGCTTATGAAGTGGAAAGCCACTTGAACATGTGACATGTTTTGATGACTGGCCCTTTAAGAGGCAGACCCTAGAAGTGGACAAACCCTTGAAGAGGTGACAAATTTAGGGAATTATGTCCTTTAAGAGGTTGACCAGGGTTGTGTACAAACCCTTGAAACAACAGCATTTTAAGTGTACTGGCCCTTTAAGAGGTGGACCTGGGAAGCTTACAGACCTTTAAAATTGGCAATACTTTAAGGTGACTGGCCTATGAAGAGGATGACCATGGAAGTGGACAGTCCTTAAAGATGCATTATTGTGTGTGGGTGGCCTTCTAAGAGACAACCCTGGGAATGGACAGACCTTTGGAAATGTCAATGTGGCTTATGAAGTGGAAAGCCACTTGAACATGTGACATGTTTTGATGACTGGCCCTTTAAGAGGCAGACCCTAGAAGTGGACAAGCCCTTGAAGAGGTGACAAATTTAGTGAATTATGTCCTTTAAGAGGTTGACCAGGGTTGTGTACAAACCCTTGAAACAACAGCATTTTAAGTGTACTGGCCCTTTAAGAGGTGGACCTGGGAAGCTTACAGACCTTTAAAATTGGCAATACTTTAAGGTGACTGGCCTATGAAGAGGATGACCATGGAAGTGGACAGTCCTTAAAGATGCATTATTGTGTGTGGGTGGCCTTCTAAGAGACAACCCTGGGAATGGACAGACCTTTGGAAATGTCAATGTGGCTTATGAAGTGGAAAGCCACTTGAACATGTGACATGTTTTGCGGACTGGCCCTTTAAGAGGCAGACCCTAGAAGTGGACAAACCCTTGAAGAGGTGACAAATTTAGGGAATTATGTCCTTTAAGAGGTTGACCAGGGTTGTGTACAAACCCTTGAAACAACAGCATTTTAAGTGTACTGGCCCTTTAAGAGGTGGACCTGGGAAGCTTACAGACCTTTAAAATTGGCAATACTTTAAGGTGACTGGCCTATGAAGAGGATGACCATGGAAGTGGACAGTCCTTAAAGATGCATTATTGTGTGTGGGTGGCCTTCTAAGAGACAACCCTGGGAATGGACAGACCTTTGGAAATGTCAATGTGGCTTATGAAGTGGAAAGCCACTTGAACATGTGACATGTTTTGCGGACTGGCCCTTTAAGAGGCAGACCCTAGAAGTGGACAAACCCTTGAAGAGGTGACAAATTTAGGGAATTATGTCCTTTAAGAGGTTGACCAGGGTTGTGTACAAACCCTCGAAACAACAGCATTTTAAGTGTACTGGCCCTTTAAGAGGTGGACCTGGGAAGCTTACAGACCTTTAAAATTGGCAATACTTTAAGGTGACTGGCCTATGAAGAGGATGACCATGGAAGTGGACAGTCCTTAAAGATGCATTATTGTGTGTGGGTGGCCTTCTAAGAGACAACCCTGGGAATGGACAGACCTTTGGAAATGTCAATGTGGCTTATGAAGTGGAAAGCCACTTGAACATGTGACATGTTTTGATGACTGGCCCTTTAAGAGGCAGACCCTAGAAGTGGACAAACCCTTGAAGAGGTGACAAATTTAGTGAATTATGTCCTTTAAGAGGTTGACCAGGGTTGTGTACAAACCCTTGAAACAACAGCATTTTAAGTGTACTGGCCCTTTAAGAGGTGGACCTGGGAAGCTTACAGACCTTTAAAATTGGCAATACTTTAAGGTGACTGGCCTATGAAGAGGATGACCATGGAAGTGGACAGTCCTTAAAGATGCATTATTGTGTGTGGGTGGCCTTCTAAGAGACAACCCTGGGAATGGACAGACCTTTGGAAATGTCAATGTGGCTTATGAAGTGGAAAGCCACTTGAACATGTGACATGTTTTGCGGACTGGCCCTTTAAGAGGCAGACCCTAGAAGTGGACAAACCCTTGAAGAGATGACAAATTTAGTGAATTATGTCCTTTAAGAGGTTGACCAGGGTTGTGTACAAACCCTTGAAACAACAGCATTTTAAGTGTACTGGCCCTTTAAGAGGTGGACCTGGGAAGCTTACAGACCTTTAAAATTGGCAATACTTTAAGGTGACTGGCCTATGAAGAGGATGACCATGGAAGTGGACAGTCCTTAAAGATGCATTATTGTGTGTGGGTGGCCTTCTAAGAGACAACCCTGGGAATGGACAGACCTTTGGAAATGTCAATGTGGCTTATGAAGTGGAAAGCCACTTGAACATGTGACATGTTTTGATGACTGGCCCTTTAAGAGGCAGACCCTAGAAGTGGACAAACCCTTGAAGAGGTGACAAATTTAGGGAATTATGTCCTTTAAGAGGTTGACCAGGGTTGTGTACAAACCCTCGAAACAACAGCATTTTAAGTGTACTGGCCCTTTAAGAGGTGGACCTGGGAAGCTTACAGACCTTTAAAATTGGCAATACTTTAAGGTGACTGGCCTATGAAGAGGATGACCATGGAAGTGGACAGTCCTTAAAGATGCATTATTGTGTGTGGGTGGCCTTCTAAGAGACAACCCTGGGAATGGACAGACCTTTGGAAATGTCAATGTGGCTTATGAAGTGGAAAGCCACTTGAACATGTGACATGTTTTGATGACTGGCCCTTTAAGAGGCAGACCCTAGAAGTGGACAAACCCTTGAAGAGGTGACAAATTTAGGGAATTATGTCCTTTAAGAGGTTGACCAGGGTTGTGTACAAACCCTTGAAACAACAGCATTTTAAGTGTACTGGCCCTTTAAGAGGTGGACCTGGGAAGCTTACAGACCTTTAAAATTGGCAATACTTTAAGGTGACTGGCCTATGAAGAGGATGACCATGGAAGTGGACAGTCCTTAAAGATGCATTATTGTGTGTGGGTGGCCTTCTAAGAGACAACCCTGGGAATGGACAGACCTTTGGAAATGTCAATGTGGCTTATGAAGTGGAAAGCCACTTGAACATGTGACATGTTTTGATGACTGGCCCTTTAAGAGGCAGACCCTAGAAGTGGACAAACCCTTGAAGAGGTGACAAATTTAGGGAATTATGTCCTTTAAGAGGTTGACCAGGGTTGTGTACAAACCCTTGAAACAACAGCATTTTAAGTGTACTGGCCCTTTAAGAGGTGGACCTGGGAAGCTTACAGACCTTTAAAATTGGCAATACTTTAAGGTGACTGGCCTATGAAGAGGATGACCATGGAAGTGGACAGTCCTTAAAGATGCATTATTGTGTGTGGGTGGCCTTCTAAGAGACAACCCTGGGAATGGACAGACCTTTGGAAATGTCAATGTGGCTTATGAAGTGGAAAGCCACTTGAACATGTGACATGTTTTGATGACTGGCCCTTTAAGAGGCAGACCCTAGAAGTGGACAAGCCCTTGAAGAGGTGACAAATTTAGTGAATTATGTCCTTTAAGAGGTTGACCAGGGTTGTGTACAAACCCTTGAAACAACAGCATTTTAAGTGTACTGGCCCTTTAAGAGGTGGACCTGGGAAGCTTACAGACCTTTAAAATTGGCAATACTTTAAGGTGACTGGCCTATGAAGAGGATGACCATGGAAGTGGACAGTCCTTAAAGATGCATTATTGTGTGTGGGTGGCCTTCTAAGAGACAACCCTGGGAATGGACAGACCTTTGGAAATGTCAATGTGGCTTATGAAGTGGAAAGCCACTTGAACATGTGACATGTTTTGCGGACTGGCCCTTTAAGAGGCAGACCCTAGAAGTGGACAAACCCTTGAAGAGGTGACAAATTTAGGGAATTATGTCCTTTAAGAGGTTGACCAGGGTTGTGTACAAACCCTTGAAACAACAGCATTTTAAGTGTACTGGCCCTTTAAGAGGTGGACCTGGGAAGCTTACAGACCTTTAAAATTGGCAATACTTTAAGGTGACTGGCCTATGAAGAGGATGACCATGGAAGTGGACAGTCCTTAAAGATGCATTATTGTGTGTGGGTGGCCTTCTAAGAGACAACCCTGGGAATGGACAGACCTTTGGAAATGTCAATGTGGCTTATGAAGTGGAAAGCCACTTGAACATGTGACATGTTTTGCGGACTGGCCCTTTAAGAGGCAGACCCTAGAAGTGGACAAACCCTTGAAGAGGTGACAAATTTAGGGAATTATGTCCTTTAAGAGGTTGACCAGGGTTGTGTACAAACCCTTGAAACAACAGCATTTTAAGTGTACTGGCCCTTTAAGAGGTGGACCTGGGAAGCTTACAGACCTTTAAAATTGGCAATACTTTAAGGTGACTGGCCTATGAAGAGGATGACCATGGAAGTGGACAGTCCTTAAAGATGCATTATTGTGTGTGGGTGGCCTTCTAAGAGACAACCCTGGGAATGGACAGACCTTTGGAAATGTCAATGTGGCTTATGAAGTGGAAAGCCACTTGAACATGTGACATGTTTTGATGACTGGCCCTTTAAGAGGCAGACCCTAGAAGTGGACAAACCCTTGAAGAGGTGACAAATTTAGTGAATTATGTCCTTTAAGAGGTTGACCAGGGTTGTGTACAAACCCTTGAAACAACAGCATTTTAAGTGTACTGGCCCTTTAAGAGGTGGACCTGGGAAGCTTACAGACCTTTAAAATTGGCAATACTTTAAGGTGACTGGCCTATGAAGAGGATGACCATGGAAGTGGACAGTCCTTAAAGATGCATTATTGTGTGTGGGTGGCCTTCTAAGAGACAACCCTGGGAATGGACAGACCTTTGGAAATGTCAATGTGGCTTATGAAGTGGAAAGCCACTTGAACATGTGACATGTTTTGCGGACTGGCCCTTTAAGAGGCAGACCCTAGAAGTGGACAAACCCTTGAAGAGATGACAAATTTAGGGAATTATGTCCTTTAAGAGGTTGACCAGGGTTGTGTACAAACCCTTGAAACAACAGCATTTTAAGTGTACTGGCCCTTTAAGAGGTGGACCTGGGAAGCTTACAGACCTTTAAAATTGGCAATACTTTAAGGTGACTGGCCTATGAAGAGGATGACCATGGAAGTGGACAGTCCTTAAAGATGCATTATTGTGTGTGGGTGGCCTTCTAAGAGACAACCCTGGGAATGGACAGACCTTTGGAAATGTCAATGTGGCTTATGAAGTGGAAAGCCACTTGAACATGTGACATGTTTTGCGGACTGGCCCTTTAAGAGGCAGACCCTAGAAGTGGACAAACCCTTGAAGAGGTGACAAATTTAGGGAATTATGTCCTTTAAGAGGTTGACCAGGGTTGTGTACAAACCCTCGAAACAACAGCATTTTAAGTGTACTGGCCCTTTAAGAGGTGGACCTGGGAAGCTTACAGACCTTTAAAATTGGCAATACTTTAAGGTGACTGGCCTATGAAGAGGATGACCATGGAAGTGGACAGTCCTTAAAGATGCATTATTGTGTGTGGGTGGCCTTCTAAGAGACAACCCTGGGAATGGACAGACCTTTGGAAATGTCAATGTGGCTTATGAAGTGGAAAGCCACTTGAACATGTGACATGTTTTGCGGACTGGCCCTTTAAGAGGCAGACCCTAGAAGTGGACAAACCCTTGAAGAGGTGACAAATTTAGGGAATTATGTCCTTTAAGAGGTTGACCAGGGTTGTGTACAAACCCTCAAAACAACAGCATTTTAAGTGTACTGGCCCTTTAAGAGGTGGACCGGGGAAGCTTACGGACCTTTAAAATTGGCAATACTTTAAGGTGACTGGCCTATGAAGAGGATGACCATGGAAGTGGACAGTCCTTAAAGATGCATTATTGTGTGTGGGTGGCCTTCTAAGAGACAACCCTGGGAATGGACAGACCTTTGGAAATGTCAATGTGGCTTATGAAGTGGAAAGCCACTTGAACATGTGACATGTTTTGATGACTGGCCCTTTAAGAGGCAGACCCTAGAAGTGGACAAACCCTTGAAGAGGTGACAAATTTAGGGAATTATGTCCTTTAAGAGGTTGACCAGGGTTGAGTACAAACCCTTGAAACAACAGCATTTTAAGTGTACTGGCCCTTTAAGAGGTGGACCTGGGAAGCTTACAGACCTTTAAAATTGGCAATACTTTAAGGTGACTGGCCTATGAAGAGGATGACCATGGAAGTGGACAGTCCTTAAAGATGCATTATTGTGTGTGGGTGGCCTTCTAAGAGACAACCCTGGGAATGGACAGACCTTTGGAAATGTCAATGTGGCTTATGAAGTGGAAAGCCACTTGAACATGTGACATGTTTTGATGACTGGCCCTTTAAGAGGCAGACCCTAGAAGTGGACAAACCCTTGAAGAGGTGACAAATTTAGGGAATTATGTCCTTTAAGAGGTTGACAAGGGTTGTGTACAAACCCTTGAAACAACAGCATTTTAAGTGTACTGGCCCTTTAAGAGGTGGACCTGGGAAGCTTACAGACCTTTAAAATTGGCAATACTTTAAGGTGACTGGCCTATGAAGAGGATGACCATGGAAGTGGACAGTCCTTAAAGATGCATTATTGTGTGTGGGTGGCCTTCTAAGAGACAACCCTGGGAATGGACAGACCTTTGGAAATGTCAATGTGGCTTATGAAGTGGAAAGCCACTTGAACATGTGACATGTTTTGATGACTGGCCCTTTAAGAGGCAGACCCTAGAAGTGGACAAACCCTTGAAGAGGTGACAAATTTAGGGAATTATGTCCTTTAAGAGGTTGACCAGGGTTGTGTACAAACCCTTGAAACAACAGCATTTTAAGTGTACTGGCCCTTTAAGAGGTGGACCTGGGAAGCTTACAGACCTTTAAAATTGGCAATACTTTAAGGTGACTGGCCTATGAAGAGGATGACCATGGAAGTGGACAGTCCTTAAAGATGCATTATTGTGTGTGGGTGGCCTTCTAAGAGACAACCCTGGGAATGGACAGACCTTTGGAAATGTCAATATGGCTTATGAAGTGGAAAGCCACTTGAACATGTGACATGTTTTGATGACTGGCCCTTTAAGAGGCAGACCCTAGAAGTGGACAAACCCTTGAAGAGGTGACAAATTTAGTGAATTATGTCCTTTAAGAGGTTGACCAGGGTTGTGTACAAACCCTTGAAACAACAGCATTTTAAGTGTACTGGCCCTTTAAGAGGTGGACCTGGGAAGCTTACAGACCTTTAAAATTGGCAATACTTTAAGGTGACTGGCCTATGAAGAGGATGACCATGGAAGTGGACAGTCCTTAAAGATGCATTATTGTGTGTGGGTGGCCTTCTAAGAGACAACCCTGGGAATGGACAGACCTTTGGAAATGTCAATGTGGCTTATGAAGTGGAAAGCCACTTGAACATGTGACATGTTTTGCGGACTGGCCCTTTAAGAGGCAGACCCTAGAAGTGGACAAACCCTTGAAGAGGTGACAAATTTAGGGAATTATGTCCTTTAAGAGGTTGACCAGGGTTGTGTACAAACCCTCGAAACAACAGCATTTTAAGTGTACTGGCCCTTTAAGAGGTGGACCTGGGAAGCTTACAGACCTTTAAAATTGGCAATACTTTAAGGTGACTGGCCTATGAAGAGGATGACCATGGAAGTGGACAGTCCTTAAAGATGCATTATTGTGTGTGGGTGGCCTTCTAAGAGACAACCCTGGGAATGGACAGACCTTTGGAAATGTCAATGTGGCTTATGAAGTGGAAAGCCACTTGAACATGTGACATGTTTTGCGGACTGGCCCTTTAAGAGGCAGACCCTAGAAGTGGACAAACCCTTGAAGAGGTGACAAATTTAGGGAATTATGTCCTTTAAGAGGTTGACCAGGGTTGTGTACAAACCCTTGAAACAACAGCATTTTAAGTGTACTGGCCCTTTAAGAGGTGGACCTGGGAAGCTTACAGACCTTTAAAATTGGCAATACTTTAAGGTGACTGGCCTATGAAGAGGATGACCATGGAAGTGGACAGTCCTTAAAGATGCATTATTGTGTGTGAGTGGCCTTCTAAGAGACAACCCTGGGAATGGACAGACCTTTGGAAATGTCAATGTGGCTTATGAAGTGGAAAGCCACTTGAACATGTGACATGTTTTGATGACTGGCCCTTTAAGAGGCAGACCCTAGAAGTGGACAAACCCTTGAAGAGGTGACAAATTTAGGGAATTATGTCCTTTAAGAGGTTGACCAGGGTTGTGTACAAACCCTTGAAACAACAGCATTTTAAGTGTACTGGCCCTTTAAGAGGTGGACCTGGGAAGCTTACAGACCTTTAAAATTGGCAATACTTTAAGGTGACTGGCCTATGAAGAGGATGACCATGGAAGTGGACAGTCCTTAAAGATGCATTATTGTGTGTGGGTGGCCTTCTAAGAGACAACCCTGGGAATGGACAGACCTTTGGAAATGTCAATGTGGCTTATGAAGTGGAAAGCCACTTGAACATGTGACATGTTTTGATGACTGGCCCTTTAAGAGGCAGACCCTAGAAGTGGACAAACCCTTGAAGAGGTGACAAATTTAGGGAATTATGTCCTTTAAGAGGTTGACCAGGGTTGTGTACAAACCCTTGAAACAACAGCATTTTAAGTGTACTGGCCCTTTAAGAGGTGGACCTGGGAAGCTTACAGACCTTTAAAATTGGCAATACTTTAAGGTGACTGGCCTATGAAGAGGATGACCATGGAAGTGGACAGTCCTTAAAGATGCATTATTGTGTGTGGGTGGCCTTCTAAGAGACAACCCTGGGAATGGACAGACCTTTGGAAATGTCAATGTGGCTTATGAAGTGGAAAGCCACTTGAACATGTGACATGTTTTGATGACTGGCCCTTTAAGAGGCAGACCCTAGAAGTGGACAAACCCTTGAAGAGGTGACAAATTTAGGGAATTATGTCCTTTAAGAGGTTGACAAGGGTTGTGTACAAACCCTTGAAACAACAGCATTTTAAGTGTACTGGCCCTTTAAGAGGTGGACCTGGGAAGCTTACAGACCTTTAAAATTGGCAATACTTTAAGGTGACTGGCCTATGAAGAGGATGACCATGGAAGTGGACAGTCCTTAAAGATGCATTATTGTGTGTGGGTGGCCTTCTAAGAGACAACCCTGGGAATGGACAGACCTTTGGAAATGTCAATGTGGCTTATGAAGTGGAAAGCCACTTGAACATGTGACATGTTTTGATGACTGGCCCTTTAAGAGGCAGACCCTAGAAGTGGACAAACCCTTGAAGAGGTGACAAATTTAGGGAATTATGTCCTTTAAGAGGTTGACCAGGGTTGTGTACAAACCCTTGAAACAACAGCATTTTAAGTGTACTGGCCCTTTAAGAGGTGGACCTGGGAAGCTTACAGACCTTTAAAATTGGCAATACTTTAAGGTGACTGGCCTATGAAGAGGATGACCATGGAAGTGGACAGTCCTTAAAGATGCATTATTGTGTGTGGGTGGCCTTCTAAGAGACAACCCTGGGAATGGACAGACCTTTGGAAATGTCAATATGGCTTATGAAGTGGAAAGCCACTTGAACATGTGACATGTTTTGATGACTGGCCCTTTAAGAGGCAGACCCTAGAAGTGGACAAACCCTTGAAGAGGTGACAAATTTAGTGAATTATGTCCTTTAAGAGGTTGACCAGGGTTGTGTACAAACCCTTGAAACAACAGCATTTTAAGTGTACTGGCCCTTTAAGAGGTGGACCTGGGAAGCTTACAGACCTTTAAAATTGGCAATACTTTAAGGTGACTGGCCTATGAAGAGGATGACCATGGAAGTGGACAGTCCTTAAAGATGCATTATTGTGTGTGGGTGGCCTTCTAAGAGACAACCCTGGGAATGGACAGACCTTTGGAAATGTCAATGTGGCTTATGAAGTGGAAAGCCACTTGAACATGTGACATGTTTTGCGGACTGGCCCTTTAAGAGGCAGACCCTAGAAGTGGACAAACCCTTGAAGAGGTGACAAATTTAGGGAATTATGTCCTTTAAGAGGTTGACCAGGGTTGTGTACAAACCCTCGAAACAACAGCATTTTAAGTGTACTGGCCCTTTAAGAGGTGGACCTGGGAAGCTTACAGACCTTTAAAATTGGCAATACTTTAAGGTGACTGGCCTATGAAGAGGATGACCATGGAAGTGGACAGTCCTTAAAGATGCATTATTGTGTGTGGGTGGCCTTCTAAGAGACAACCCTGGGAATGGACAGACCTTTGGAAATGTCAATGTGGCTTATGAAGTGGAAAGCCACTTGAACATGTGACATGTTTTGCGGACTGGCCCTTTAAGAGGCAGACCCTAGAAGTGGACAAACCCTTGAAGAGGTGACAAATTTAGGGAATTATGTCCTTTAAGAGGTTGACCAGGGTTGTGTACAAACCCTTGAAACAACAGCATTTTAAGTGTACTGGCCCTTTAAGAGGTGGACCTGGGAAGCTTACAGACCTTTAAAATTGGCAATACTTTAAGGTGACTGGCCTATGAAGAGGATGACCATGGAAGTGGACAGTCCTTAAAGATGCATTATTGTGTGTGGGTGGCCTTCTAAGAGACAACCCTGGGAATGGACAGACCTTTGGAAATGTCAATGTGGCTTATGAAGTGGAAAGCCACTTGAACATGTGACATGTTTTGATGACTGGCCCTTTAAGAGGCAGACCCTAGAAGTGGACAAACCCTTGAAGAGGTGACAAATTTAGGGAATTATGTCCTTTAAGAGGTTGACCAGGGTTGTGTACAAACCCTTGAAACAACAGCATTTTAAGTGTACTGGCCCTTTAAGAGGTGGACCTGGGAAGCTTACGGACCTTTAAAATTGGCAATACTTTAAGGTGACTGGCCTATGAAGAGGATGACCATGGAAGTGGACAGTCCTTAAATATGCATTATTGTGTGTGGGTGGCCTTCTAAGAGACAACCCTGGGAATGGACAGACCTTTGGAAATGTCAATGTGGCTTATGAAGTGGAAAGCCACTTGAACATGTGACATGTTTTGATGACTGGCCCTTTAAGAGGCAGACCCTAGAAGTGGACAAACCCTTGAAGAGGTGACAAATTTAGTGAATTATGTCCTTTAAGAGGTTGACCAGGGTTGTGTACAAACCCTTGAAACAACAGCATTTTAAGTGTACTGGCCCTTTAAGAGGTGGACCTGGGAAGCTTACAGACCTTTAAAATTGGCAATACTTTAAGGTGACTGGCCTATGAAGAGGATGACCATGGAAGTGGACAGTCCTTAAAGATGCATTATTGTGTGTGGGTGGCCTTCTAAGAGACAACCCTGGGAATGGACAGACCTTTGGAAATGTCAATGTGGCTTATGAAGTGGAAAGCCACTTGAACATGTGACATGTTTTGCGGACTGGCCCTTTAAGAGGCAGACCCTAGAAGTGGACAAACCCTTGAAGAGGTGACAAATTTAGGGAATTATGTCCTTTAAGAGGTTGACCAGGGTTGTGTACAATCCCTCGAAACAACAGCATTTTAAGTGTACTGGCCCTTTAAGAGGTGGACCTGGGAAGCTTACAGACCTTTAAAATTGGCAATACTTTAAGGTGACTGGCCTATGAAGAGGATGACCATGGAAGTGGACAGTCCTTAAAGATGCATTATTGTGTGTGGGTGGCCTTCTAAGAGACAACCCTGGGAATGGACAGACCTTTGGAAATGTCAATGTGGCTTATGAAGTGGAAAGCCACTTGAACATGTGACATGTTTTGATGACTGGCCCTTTAAGAGGCAGACCCTAGAAGTGGACAAACCCTTGAAGAGGTGACAAATTTAGGGAATTATGTCCTTTAAGAGGTTGACCAGGGTTGTGTACAAACCCTTGAAACAACAGCATTTTAAGTGTACTGGCCCTTTAAGAGGTGGACCTGGGAAGCTTACAGACCTTTAAAATTGGCAATACTTTAAGGTGACTGGCCTATGAAGAGGATGACCATGGAAGTGGACAGTCCTTAAAGATGCATTATTGTGTGTGGGTGGCCTTCTAAGAGACAACCCTGGGAATGGACAGACCTTTGGAAATGTCAATGTGGCTTATGAAGTGGAAAGCCACTTGAACATGTGACATGTTTTGATGACTGGCCCTTTAAGAGGCAGACCCTAGAAGTGGACAAACCCTTGAAGAGGTGACAAATTTAGTGAATTATGTCCTTTAAGAGGTTGACCAGGGTTGTGTACAAACCCTCGAAACAACAGCATTTTAAGTGTACTGGCCCTTTAAGAGGTGGACCTGGGAAGCTTACAGACCTTTAAAATTGGCAATACTTTAAGGTGACTGGCCTATGAAGAGGATGACCATGGAAGTGGACAGTCCTTAAAGATGCATTATTGTGTGTGGGTGGCCTTCTAAGAGACAACCCTGGGAATGGACAGACCTTTGGAAATGTCAATGTGGCTTATGAAGTGGAAAGCCACTTGAACATGTGACATGTTTTGCGGACTGGCCCTTTAAGAGGCAGACCCTAGAAGTGGACAAACCCTTGAAGAGGTGACAAATTTAGGGAATTATGTCCTTTAAGAGGTTGACCAGGGTTGTGTACAAACCCTTGAAACAACAGCATTTTAAGTGTACTGGCCCTTTAAGAGGTGGACCTGGGAAGCTTACAGACCTTTAAAATTGGCAATACTTTAAGGTGACTGGCCTATGAAGAGGATGACCATGGAAGTGGACAGTCCTTAAAGATGCATTATTGTGTGTGGGTGGCCTTCTAAGAGACAACCCTGGGAATGGACAGACCTTTGGAAATGTCAATATGGCTTATGAAGTGGAAAGCCACTTGAACATGTGACATGTTTTGATGACTGGCCCTTTAAGAGGCAGACCCTAGAAGTGGACAAACCCTTGAAGAGGTGACAAATTTAGTGAATTATGTCCTTTAAGAGGTTGACCAGGGTTGTGTACAAACCCTTGAAACAACAGCATTTTAAGTGTACTGGCCCTTTAAGAGGTGGACCTGGGAAGCTTACAGACCTTTAAAATTGGCAATACTTTAAGGTGACTGGCCTATGAAGAGGATGACCATGGAAGTGGACAGTCCTTAAAGATGCATTATTGTGTGTGGGTGGCCTTCTAAGAGACAACCCTGGGAATGGACAGACCTTTGGAAATGTCAATGTGGCTTATGAAGTGGAAAGCCACTTGAACATGTGACATGTTTTGCGGACTGGCCCTTTAAGAGGCAGACCCTAGAAGTGGACAAACCCTTGAAGAGGTGACAAATTTAGGGAATTATGTCCTTTAAGAGGTTGACCAGGGTTGTGTACAAACCCTCGAAACAACAGCATTTTAAGTGTACTGGCCCTTTAAGAGGTGGACCTGGGAAGCTTACAGACCTTTAAAATTGGCAATACTTTAAGGTGACTGGCCTATGAAGAGGATGACCATGGAAGTGGACAGTCCTTAAAGATGCATTATTGTGTGTGGGTGGCCTTCTAAGAGACAACCCTGGGAATGGACAGACCTTTGGAAATGTCAATGTGGCTTATGAAGTGGAAAGCCACTTGAACATGTGACATGTTTTGCAGACTGGCCCTTTAAGAGGCAGACCCTAGAAGTGGACAAACCCTTGAAGAGGTGACAAATTTAGGGAATTATGTCCTTTAAGAGGTTGACCAGGGTTGTGTACAAACCCTTGAAACAACAGCATTTTAAGTGTACTGGCCCTTTAAGAGGTGGACCTGGGAAGCTTACAGACCTTTAAAATTGGCAATACTTTAAGGTGACTGGCCTATGAAGAGGATGACCATGGAAGTGGACAGTCCTTAAATATGCATTATTGTGTGTGGGTGGCCTTCTAAGAGACAACCCTGGGAATGGACAGACCTTTGGAAATGTCAATGTGGCTTATGAAGTGGAAAGCCACTTGAACATGTGACATGTTTTGATGACTGGCCCTTTAAGAGGCAGACCCTAGAAGTGGACAAACCCTTGAAGAGGTGACAAATTTAGTGAATTATGTCCTTTAAGAGGTTGACCAGGGTTGTGTACAAACCCTTGAAACAACAGCATTTTAAGTGTACTGGCCCTTTAAGAGGTGGACCTGGGAAGCTTACAGACCTTTAAAATTGGCAATACTTTAAGGTGACTGGCCTATGAAGAGGATGACCATGGAAGTGGACAGTCCTTAAAGATGCATTATTGTGTGTGGGTGGCCTTCTAAGAGACAACCCTGGGAATGGACAGACCTTTGGAAATGTCAATGTGGCTTATGAAGTGGAAAGCCACTTGAACATGTGACATGTTTTGCGGACTGGCCCTTTAAGAGGCAGACCCTAGAAGTGGACAAACCCTTGAAGAGGTGACAAATTTAGGGAATTATGTCCTTTAAGAGGTTGACCAGGGTTGTGTACAAACCCTTGAAACAACAGCATTTTAAGTGTACTGGCCCTTTAAGAGGTGGACCTGGGAAGCTTACAGACCTTTAAAATTGGCAATACTTTAAGGTGACTGGCCTATGAAGAGGATGACCATGGAAGTGGACAGTCCTTAAAGATGCATTATTGTGTGTGGGTGGCCTTCTAAGAGACAACCCTGGGAATGGACAGACCTTTGGAAATGTCAATGTGGCTTATGAAGTGGAAAGCCACTTGAACATGTGACATGTTTTGATGACTGGCCCTTTAAGAGGCAGACCCTAGAAGTGGACAAACCCTTGAAGAGGTGACAAATTTAGTGAATTATGTCCTTTAAGAGGTTGACCAGGGTTGTGTACAAACCCTCGAAACAACAGCATTTTAAGTGTACTGGCCCTTTAAGAGGTGGACCTGGGAAGCTTACAGACCTTTAAAATTGGCAATACTTTAAGGTGACTGGCCTATGAAGAGGATGACCATGGAAGTGGACAGTCCTTAAAGATGCATTATTGTGTGTGGGTGGCCTTCTAAGAGACAACCCTGGGAATGGACAGACCTTTGGAAATGTCAATGTGGCTTATGAAGTGGAAAGCCACTTGAACATGTGACATGTTTTGCGGACTGGCCCTTTAAGAGGCAGACCCTAGAAGTGGACAAACCCTTGAAGAGGTGACAAATTTAGGGAATTATGTCCTTTAAGAGGTTGACCAGGGTTGTGTACAAACCCTCGAAACAACAGCATTTTAAGTGTACTGGCCCTTTAAGAGGTGGACCTGGGAAGCTTACAGACCTTTAAAATTGGCAATACTTTAAGGTGACTGGCCTATGAAGAGGATGACCATGGAAGTGGACAGTCCTTAAAGATGCATTATTGTGTGTGGGTGGCCTTCTAAGAGACAACCCTGGGAATGGACAGACCTTTGGAAATGTCAATGTGGCTTATGAAGTGGAAAGCCACTTGAACATGTGACATGTTTTGATGACTGGCCCTTTAAGAGGCAGACCCTAGAAGTGGACAAACCCTTGAAGAGGTGACAAATTTAGGGAATTATGTCCTTTAAGAGGTTGACCAGGGTTGTGTACAAACCCTTGAAACAACAGCATTTTAAGTGTACTGGCCCTTTAAGAGGTGGACCTGGGAAGCTTACAGACCTTTAAAATTGGCAATACTTTAAGGTGACTGGCCTATGAAGAGGATGACCATGGAAGTGGACAGTCCTTAAAGATGCATTATTGTGTGTGGGTGGCCTTCTAAGAGACAACCCTGGGAATGGACAGACCTTTGGAAATGTCAATATGGCTTATGAAGTGGAAAGCCACTTGAACATGTGACATGTTTTGATGACTGGCCCTTTAAGAGGCAGACCCTAGAAGTGGACAAACCCTTGAAGAGGTGACAAATTTAGTGAATTATGTCCTTTAAGAGGTTGACCAGGGTTGTGTACAAACCCTTGAAACAACAGCATTTTAAGTGTACTGGCCCTTTAAGAGGTGGACCTGGGAAGCTTACAGACCTTTAAAATTGGCAATACTTTAAGGTGACTGGCCTATGAAGAGGATGACCATGGAAGTGGACAGTCCTTAAAGATGCATTATTGTGTGTGGGTGGCCTTCTAAGAGACAACCCTGGGAATGGACAGACCTTTGGAAATGTCAATGTGGCTTATGAAGTGGAAAGCCACTTGAACATGTGACATGTTTTGCGGACTGGCCCTTTAAGAGGCAGACCCTAGAAGTGGACAAACCCTTGAAGAGGTGACAAATTTAGGGAATTATGTCCTTTAAGAGGTTGACCAGGGTTGTGTACAAACCCTCGAAACAACAGCATTTTAAGTGTACTGGCCCTTTAAGAGGTGGACCTGGGAAGCTTACAGACCTTTAAAATTGGCAATACTTTAAGGTGACTGGCCTATGAAGAGGATGACCATGGAAGTGGACAGTCCTTAAAGATGCATTATTGTGTGTGGGTGGCCTTCTAAGAGACAACCCTGGGAATGGACAGACCTTTGGAAATGTCAATGTGGCTTATGAAGTGGAAAGCCACTTGAACATGTGACATGTTTTGCGGACTGGCCCTTTAAGAGGCAGACCCTAGAAGTGGACAAACCCTTGAAGAGGTGACAAATTTAGGGAATTATGTCCTTTAAGAGGTTGACCAGGGTTGTGTACAAACCCTTGAAACAACAGCATTTTAAGTGTACTGGCCCTTTAAGAGGTGGACCTGGGAAGCTTACAGACCTTTAAAATTGGCAATACTTTAAGGTGACTGGCCTATGAAGAGGATGACCATGGAAGTGGACAGTCCTTAAAGATGCATTATTGTGTGTGGGTGGCCTTCTAAGAGACAACCCTGGGAATGGACAGACCTTTGGAAATGTCAATGTGGCTTATGAAGTGGAAAGCCACTTGAACATGTGACATGTTTTGATGACTGGCCCTTTAAGAGGCAGACCCTAGAAGTGGACAAACCCTTGAAGAGGTGACAAATTTAGGGAATTATGTCCTTTAAGAGGTTGACCAGGGTTGTGTACAAACCCTTGAAACAACAGCATTTTAAGTGTACTGGCCCTTTAAGAGGTGGACCTGGGAAGCTTACAGACCTTTAAAATTGGCAATACTTTAAGGTGACTGGCCTATGAAGAGGATGACCATGGAAGTGGACAGTCCTTAAATATGCATTATTGTGTGTGGGTGGCCTTCTAAGAGACAACCCTGGGAATGGACAGACCTTTGGAAATGTCAATGTGGCTTATGAAGTGGAAAGCCACTTGAACATGTGACATGTTTTGATGACTGGCCCTTTAAGAGGCAGACCCTAGAAGTGGACAAACCCTTGAAGAGGTGACAAATTTAGTGAATTATGTCCTTTAAGAGGTTGACCAGGGTTGTGTACAAACCCTTGAAACAACAGCATTTTAAGTGTACTGGCCCTTTAAGAGGTGGACCTGGGAAGCTTACAGACCTTTAAAATTGGCAATACTTTAAGGTGACTGGCCTATGAAGAGGATGACCATGGAAGTGGACAGTCCTTAAAGATGCATTATTGTGTGTGGGTGGCCTTCTAAGAGACAACCCTGGGAATGGACAGACCTTTGGAAATGTCAATGTGGCTTATGAAGTGGAAAGCCACTTGAACATGTGACATGTTTTGCGGACTGGCCCTTTAAGAGGCAGACCCTAGAAGTGGACAAACCCTTGAAGAGGTGACAAATTTAGGGAATTATGTCCTTTAAGAGGTTGACCAGGGTTGTGTACAAACCCTTGAAACAACAGCATTTTAAGTGTACTGGCCCTTTAAGAGGTGGACCTGGGAAGCTTACAGACCTTTAAAATTGGCAATACTTTAAGGTGACTGGCCTATGAAGAGGATGACCATGGAAGTGGACAGTCCTTAAAGATGCATTATTGTGTGTGGGTGGCCTTCTAAGAGACAACCCTGGGAATGGACAGACCTTTGGAAATGTCAATGTGGCTTATGAAGTGGAAAGCCACTTGAACATGTGACATGTTTTGATGACTGGCCCTTTAAGAGGCAGACCCTAGAAGTGGACAAACCCTTGAAGAGGTGACAAATTTAGTGAATTATGTCCTTTAAGAGGTTGACCAGGGTTGTGTACAAACCCTTGAAACAACAGCATTTTAAGTGTACTGGCCCTTTAAGAGGTGGACCTGGGAAGCTTACAGACCTTTAAAATTGGCAATACTTTAAGGTGACTGGCCTATGAAGAGGATGACCATGGAAGTGGACAGTCCTTAAAGATGCATTATTGTGTGTGGGTGGCCTTCTAAGAGACAACCCTGGGAATGGACAGACCTTTGGAAATGTCAATGTGGCTTATGAAGTGGAAAGCCACTTGAACATGTGACATGTTTTGATGACTGGCCCTTTAAGAGGCAGACCCTAGAAGTGGACAAACCCTTGAAGAGGTGACAAATTTAGGGAATTATGTCCTTTAAGAGGTTGACCAGGGTTGTGTACAAACCCTTGAAACAACAGCATTTTAAGTGTACTGGCCCTTTAAGAGGTGGACCTGGGAAGCTTACAGACCTTTAAAATTGGCAATACTTTAAGGTGACTGGCCTATGAAGAGGATGACCATGGAAGTGGACAGTCCTTAAAGATGCATTATTGTGTGTGGGTGGCCTTCTAAGAGACAACCCTGGGAATGGACAGACCTTTGGAAATGTCAATATGGCTTATGAAGTGGAAAGCCACTTGAACATGTGACATGTTTTGCGGACTGGCCCTTTAAGAGGCAGACCCTAGAAGTGGACAAACCCTTGAAGAGGTGACAAATTTAGGGAATTATGTCCTTTAAGAGGTTGACCAGGGTTGTGTACAAACCCTTGAAACAACAGCATTTTAAGTGTACTGGCCCTTTAAGAGGTGGACCTGGGAAGCTTACAGACCTTTAAAATTGGCAATACTTTAAGGTGACTGGCCTATGAAGAGGATGACCATGGAAGTGGACAGTCCTTAAAGATGCATTATTGTGTGTGGGTGGCCTTCTAAGAGACAACCCTGGGAATGGACAGACCTTTGGAAATGTCAATGTGGCTTATGAAGTGGAAAGCCACTTGAACATGTGACATGTTTTGCGGACTGGCCCTTTAAGAGGCAGACCCTAGAAGTGGACAAACCCTTGAAGAGGTGACAAATTTAGGGAATTATGTCCTTTAAGAGGTTGACCAGGGTTGTGTACAAACCCTCGAAACAACAGCATTTTAAGTGTACTGGCCCTTTAAGAGGTGGACCTGGGAAGCTTACAGACCTTTAAAATTGGCAATACTTTAAGGTGACTGGCCTATGAAGAGGATGACCATGGAAGTGGACAGTCCTTAAAGATGCATTATTGTGTGTGGGTGGCCTTCTAAGAGACAACCCTGGGAATGGACAGACCTTTGGAAATGTCAATGTGTCTTATGAAGTGGAAAGCCACTTGAACATGTGACATGTTTTGATGACTGGCCCTTTAAGAGGCAGACCCTAGAAGTGGACAAACCCTTGAAGAGGTGACAAATTTAGTGAATTATGTCCTTTAAGAGGTTGACCAGGGTTGTGTACAAACCCTTGAAACAACAGCATTTTAAGTGTACTGGCCCTTTAAGAGGTGGACCTGGGAAGCTTACAGACCTTTAAAATTGGCAATACTTTAAGGTGACTGGCCTATGAAGAGGATGACCATGGAAGTGGACAGTCCTTAAAGATGCATTATTGTGTGTGGGTGGCCTTCTAAGAGACAACCCTGGGAATGGACAGACCTTTGGAAATGTCAATGTGGCTTATGAAGTGGAAAGCCACTTGAACATGTGACATGTTTTGATGACTGGCCCTTTAAGAGGCAGACCCTAGAAGTGGACAAACCCTTGAAGAGGTGACAAATTTAGTGAATTATGTCCTTTAAGAGGTTGACCAGGGTTGTGTACAAACCCTTGAAACAACAGCATTTTAAGTGTACTGGCCCTTTAAGAGGTGGACCTGGGAAGCTTACAGACCTTTAAAATTGGCAATACTTTAAGGTGACTGGCCTATGAAGAGGATGACCATGGAAGTGGACAGTCCTTAAAGATGCATTATTGTGTGTGGGTGGCCTTCTAAGAGACAACCCTGGGAATGGACAGACCTTTGGAAATGTCAATGTGGCTTATGAAGTGGAAAGCCACTTGAACATGTGACATGTTTTGCGGACTGGCCCTTTAAGAGGCAGACCCTAGAAGTGGACAAACCCTTGAAGAGGTGACAAATTTAGGGAATTATGTCCTTTAAGAGGTTGACCAGGGTTGTGTACAAACCCTCGAAACAACAGCATTTTAAGTGTACTGGCCCTTTAAGAGGTGGACCTGGGAAGCTTACAGACCTTTAAAATTGGCAATACTTTAAGGTGACTGGCCTATGAAGAGGATGACCATGGAAGTGGACAGTCCTTAAAGATGCATTATTGTGTGTGGGTGGCCTTCTAAGAGACAACCCTGGGAATGGACAGACCTTTGGAAATGTCAATGTGGCTTATGAAGTGGAAAGCCACTTGAACATGTGACATGTTTTGCGGACTGGCCCTTTAAGAGGCAGACCCTAGAAGTGGACAAACCCTTGAAGAGGTGACAAATTTAGGGAATTATGTCCTTTAAGAGGTTGACCAGGGTTGTGTACAAACCCTTGAAACAACAGCATTTTAAGTGTACTGGCCCTTTAAGAGGTGGACCTGGGAAGCTTACAGACCTTTAAAATTGGCAATACTTTAAGGTGACTGGCCTATGAAGAGGATGACCATGGAAGTGGACAGTCCTTAAAGATGCATTATTGTGTGTGGGTGGCCTTCTAAGAGACAACCCTGGGAATGGAGAGACCTTTGGAAATGTCAATGTGGCTTATGAAGTGGAAAGCCACTTGAACATGTGACATGTTTTGATGACTGGCCCTTTAAGAGGCAGACCCTAGAAGTGGACAAACCCTTGAAGAGGTGACAAATTTAGTGAATTATGTCCTTTAAGAGGTTGACCAGGGTTGTGTACAAACCCTTGAAACAACAGCATTTTAAGTGTACTGGCCCTTTAAGAGGTGGACCTGGGAAGCTTACAGACCTTTAAAATTGGCAATACTTTAAGGTGACTGGCCTATGAAGAGGATGACCATGGAAGTGGACAGTCCTTAAAGATGCATTATTGTGTGTGGGTGGCCTTCTAAGAGACAACCCTGGGAATGGACAGACCTTTGGAAATGTCAATGTGGCTTATGAAGTGGAAAGCCACTTGAACATGTGACATGTTTTGCGGACTGGCCCTTTAAGAGGCAGACCCTAGAAGTGGACAAACCCTTGAAGAGGTGACAAATTTAGGGAATTATGTCCTTTAAGAGGTTGACCAGGGTTGTGTACAAACCCTTGAAACAACAGCATTTTAAGTGTACTGGCCCTTTAAGAGGTGGACCTGGGAAGCTTACAGACCTTTAAAATTGGCAATACTTTAAGGTGACTGGCCTATGAAGAGGATGACCATGGAAGTGGACAGTCCTTAAAGATGCATTATTGTGTGTGGGTGGCCTTCTAAGAGACAACCCTGGGAATGGACAGACCTTTGGAAATGTCAATGTGGCTTATGAAGTGGAAAGCCACTTGAACATGTGACATGTTTTGATGACTGGCCCTTTAAGAGGCAGACCCTAGAAGTGGACAAACCCTTGAAGAGGTGACAAATTTAGTGAATTATGTCCTTTAAGAGGTTGACCAGGGTTGTGTACAAACCCTTGAAACAACAGCATTTTAAGTGTACTGGCCCTTTAAGAGGTGGACCTGGGAAGCTTACAGACCTTTAAAATTGGCAATACTTTAAGGTGACTGGCCTATGAAGAGGATGACCATGGAAGTGGACAGTCCTTAAAGATGCATTATTGTGTGTGGGTGGCCTTCTAAGAGACAACCCTGGGAATGGACAGACCTTTGGAAATGTCAATGTGGCTTATGAAGTGGAAAGCCACTTGAACATGTGACATGTTTTGATGACTGGCCCTTTAAGAGGCAGACCCTAGAAGTGGACAAACCCTTGAAGAGGTGACAAATTTAGTGAATTATGTCCTTTAAGAGGTTGACCAGGGTTGTGTACAAACCCTTGAAACAACAGCATTTTAAGTGTACTGGCCCTTTAAGAGGTGGACCTGGGAAGCTTACAGACCTTTAAAATTGGCAATACTTTAAGGTGACTGGCCTATGAAGAGGATGACCATGGAAGTGGACAGTCCTTAAAGATGCATTATTGTGTGTGGGTGGCCTTCTAAGAGACAACCCTGGGAATGGACAGACCTTTGGAAATGTCAATGTGGCTTATGAAGTGGAAAGCCACTTGAACATGTGACATGTTTTGCGGACTGGCCCTTTAAGAGGCAGACCCTAGAAGTGGACAAACCCTTGAAGAGGTGACAAATTTAGGGAATTATGTCCTTTAAGAGGTTGACCAGGGTTGTGTACAAACCCTTGAAACAACAGCATTTTAAGTGTACTGGCCCTTTAAGAGGTGGACCTGGGAAGCTTACAGACCTTTAAAATTGGCAATACTTTAAGGTGACTGGCCTATGAAGAGGATGACCATGGAAGTGGACAGTCCTTAAAGATGCATTATTGTGTGTGGGTGGCCTTCTAAGAGACAACCCTGGGAATGGACAGACCTTTGGAAATGTCAATGTGGCTTATGAAGTGGAAAGCCACTTGAACATGTGACATGTTTTGATGACTGGCCCTTTAAGAGGCAGACCCTAGAAGTGGACAAACCCTTGAAGAGGTGACAAATTTAGTGAATTATGTCCTTTAAGAGGTTGACCAGGGTTGTGTACAAACCCTTGAAACAACAGCATTTTAAGTGTACTGGCCCTTTAAGAGGTGGACCTGGGAAGCTTACAGACCTTTAAAATTGGCAATACTTTAAGGTGACTGGCCTATGAAGAGGATGACCATGGAAGTGGACAGTCCTTAAAGATGCATTATTGTGTGTGGGTGGCCTTCTAAGAGACAACCCTGGGAATGGACAGACCTTTGGAAATGTCAATGTGGCTTATGAAGTGGAAAGCCACTTGAACATGTGACATGTTTTGATGACTGGCCCTTTAAGAGGCAGACCCTAGAAGTGGACAAACCCTTGAAGAGGTGACAAATTTAGTGAATTATGTCCTTTAAGAGGTTGACCAGGGTTGTGTACAAACCCTCGAAACAACAGCATTTTAAGTGTACTGGCCCTTTAAGAGGTGGACCTGGGAAGCTTACAGACCTTTAAAATTGGCAATACTTTAAGGTGACTGGCCTATGAAGAGGATGACCATGGAAGTGGACAGTCCTTAAAGATGCATTATTGTGTGTGGGTGGCCTTCTAAGAGACAACCCTGGGAATGGACAGACCTTTGGAAATGTCAATGTGGCTTATGAAGTGGAAAGCCACTTGAACATGTGACATGTTTTGCGGACTGGCCCTTTAAGAGGCAGACCCTAGAAGTGGACAAACCCTTGAAGAGGTGACAAATTTAGGGAATTATGTCCTTTAAGAGGTTGACCAGGGTTGTGTACAAACCCTTGAAACAACAGCATTTTAAGTGTACTGGCCCTTTAAGAGGTGGACCTGGGAAGCTTACAGACCTTTAAAATTGGCAATACTTTAAGGTGACTGGCCTATGAAGAGGATGACCATGGAAGTGGACAGTCCTTAAAGATGCATTATTGTGTGTGGGTGGCCTTCTAAGAGACAACCCTGGGAATGGACAGACCTTTGGAAATGTCAATGTGGCTTATGAAGTGGAAAGCCACTTGAACATGTGACATGTTTTGCGGACTGGCCCTTTAAGAGGCAGACCCTAGAAGTGGACAAACCCTTGAAGAGGTGACAAATTTAGGGAATTATGTCCTTTAAGAGGTTGACCAGGGTTGTGTACAAACCCTTGAAACAACAGCATTTTAAGTGTACTGGCCCTTTAAGAGGTGGACCTGGGAAGCTTACAGACCTTTAAAATTGGCAATACTTTAAGGTGACTGGCCTATGAAGAGGATGACCATGGAAGTGGACAGTCCTTAAAGATGCATTATTGTGTGTGGGTGGCCTTCTAAGAGACAACCCTGGGAATGGACAGACCTTTGGAAATGTCAATGTGGCTTATGAAGTGGAAAGCCACTTGAACATGTGACATGTTTTGCGGACTGGCCCTTTAAGAGGCAGACCCTAGAAGTGGACAAACCCTTGAAGAGGTGACAAATTTAGTGAATTATGTCCTTTAAGAGGTTGACCAGGGTTGTGTACAAACCCTTGAAACAACAGCATTTTAAGTGTACTGGCCCTTTAAGAGGTGGACCTGGGAAGCTTACAGACCTTTAAAATTGGCAATACTTTAAGGTGACTGGCCTATGAAGAGGATGACCATGGAAGTGGACAGTCCTTAAAGATGCATTATTGTGTGTGGGTGGCCTTCTAAGAGACAACCCTGGGAATGGACAGACCTTTGGAAATGTCAATGTGACTTATGAAGTGGAAAGCCACTTGAACATGTGACATGTTTTGATGACTGGCCCTTTAAGAGGCAGACCCTAGAAGTGGACAAACCCTTGAAGAGGTGACAAATTTAGTGAATTATGTCCTTTAAGAGGTTGACCAGGGTTGTGTACAAACCCTTGAAACAACAGCATTTTAAGTGTACTGGCCCTTTAAGAGGTGGACCTGGGAAGCTTACAGACCTTTAAAATTGGCAATACTTTAAGGTGACTGGCCTATGAAGAGGATGACCATGGAAGTGGACAGTCCTTAAAGATGCATTATTGTGTGTGGGTGGCCTTCTAAGAGACAACCCTGGGAATGGACAGACCTTTGGAAATGTCAATGTGGCTTATGAAGTGGAAAGCCACTTGAACATGTGACATGTTTTGCGGACTGGCCCTTTAAGAGGCAGACCCTAGAAGTGGACAAACCCTTGAAGAGGTGACAAATTTAGGGAATTATGTCCTTTAAGAGGTTGACCAGGGTTGTGTACAAACCCTTGAAACAACAGCATTTTAAGTGTACTGGCCCTTTAAGAGGTGGACCTGGGAAGCTTACAGACCTTTAAAATTGGCAATACTTTAAGGTGACTGGCCTATGAAGAGGATGACCATGGAAGTGGACAGTCCTTAAATATGCATTATTGTGTGTGGGTGGCCTTCTAAGAGACAACCCTGGGAATGGACAGACCTTTGGAAATGTCAATGTGGCTTATGAAGTGGAAAGCCACTTGAACATGTGACATGTTTTGATGACTGGCCCTTTAAGAGGCAGACCCTAGAAGTGGACAAACCCTTGAAGAGGTGACAAATTTAGTGAATTATGTCCTTTAAGAGGTTGACCAGGGTTGTGTACAAACCCTTGAAACAACAGCATTTTAAGTGTACTGGCCCTTTAAGAGGTGGACCTGGGAAGCTTACAGACCTTTAAAATTGGCAATACTTTAAGGTGACTGGCCTATGAAGAGGATGACCATGGAAGTGGACAGTCCTTAAAGATGCATTATTGTGTGTGGGTGGCCTTCTAAGAGACAACCCTGGGATGGACAGACCTTTGGAAATGTCAATGTGGCTTATGAAGTGGAAAGCCACTTGAACATGTGACATGTTTTGCGGACTGGCCCTTTAAGAGGCAGACCCTAGAAGTGGACAAACCCTTGAAGAGGTGACAAATTTAGGGAATTATGTCCTTTAAGAGGTTGACCAGGGTTGTGTACAAACCCTTGAAACAACAGCATTTTAAGTGTACTGGCCCTTTAAGAGGTGGACCTGGGAAGCTTACAGACCTTTAAAATTGGCAATACTTTAAGGTGACTGGCCTATGAAGAGGATGACCATGGAAGTGGACAGTCCTTAAAGATGCATTATTGTGTGTGGGTGGCCTTCTAAGAGACAACCCTGGGAATGGACAGACCTTTGGAAATGTCAATGTGGCTTATGAAGTGGAAAGCCACTTGAACATGTGACATGTTTTGATGACTGGCCCTTTAAGAGGCAGACCCTAGAAGTGGACAAACCCTTGAAGAGGTGACAAATTTAGTGAATTATGTCCTTTAAGAGGTTGACCAGGGTTGTGTACAAACCCTTGAAACAACATCATTTTAAGTGTACTGGCCCTTTAAGAGGTGGACCTGGGAAGCTTACAGACCTTTAAAATTGGCAATACTTTAAGGTGACTGGCCTATGAAGAGGATGACCATGGAAGTGGACAGTCCTTAAAGATGCATTATTGTGTGTGGGTGGCCTTCTAAGAGACAACCCTGGGAATGGACAGACCTTTGGAAATGTCAATGTGGCTTATGAAGTGGAAAGCCACTTGAACATGTGACATGTTTTGCGGACTGGCCCTTTAAGAGGCAGACCCTAGAAGTGGACAAACCCTTGAAGAGGTGACAAATTTAGGGAATTATGTCCTTTAAGAGGTTGACCAGGGTTGTGTACAAACCCTTGAAACAACAGCATTTTAAGTGTACTGGCCCTTTAAGAGGTGGACCTGGGAAGCTTACAGACCTTTAAAATTGGCAATACTTTAAGGTGACTGGCCTATGAAGAGGATGACCATGGAAGTGGACAGTCCTTAAAGATGCATTATTGTGTGTGGGTGGCCTTCTAAGAGACAACCCTGGGAATGGACAGACCTTTGGAAATGTCAATGTGGCTTATGAAGTGGAAAGCCACTTGAACATGTGACATGTTTTGATGACTGGCCCTTTAAGAGGCAGACCCTAGAAGTGGACAAACCCTTGAAGAGGTGACAAATTTAGTGAATTATGTCCTTTAAGAGGTTGACCAGGGTTGTGTACAAACCCTTGAAACAACAGCATTTTAAGTGTACTGGCCCTTTAAGAGGTGGACCTGGGAAGCTTACAGACCTTTAAAATTGGCAATACTTTAAGGTGACTGGCCTATGAAGAGGATGACCATGGAAGTGGACAGTCCTTAAAGATGCATTATTGTGTGTGGGTGGCCTTCTAAGAGACAACCCTGGGAATGGACAGACCTTTGGAAATGTCAATGTGACTTATGAAGTGGAAAGCCACTTGAACATGTGACATGTTTTGATGACTGGCCCTTTAAGAGGCAGACCCTAGAAGTGGACAAACCCTTGAAGAGGTGACAAATTTAGTGAATTATGTCCTTTAAGAGGTTGACCAGGGTTGTGTACAAACCCTTGAAACAACAGCATTTTAAGTGTACTGGCCCTTTAAGAGGTGGACCTGGGAAGCTTACAGACCTTTAAAATTGGCAATACTTTAAGGTGACTGGCCTATGAAGAGGATGACCATGGAAGTGGACAGTCCTTAAAGATGCATTATTGTGTGTGGGTGGCCTTCTAAGAGACAACCCTGGGAATGGACAGACCTTTGGAAATGTCAATGTGGCTTATGAAGTGGAAAGCCACTTGAACATGTGACATGTTTTGATGACTGGCCCTTTAAGAGGCAGACCCTAGAAGTGGACAAACCCTTGAAGAGGTGACAAATTTAGTGAATTATGTCCTTTAAGAGGTTGACCAGGGTTGTGTACAAACCCTTGAAACAACAGCATTTTAAGTGTACTGGCCCTTTAAGAGGTGGACCTGGGAAGCTTACAGACCTTTAAAATTGGCAATACTTTAAGGTGACTGGCCTATGAAGAGGATGACCATGGAAGTGGACAGTCCTTAAAGATGCATTATTGTGTGTGGGTGGCCTTCTAAGAGACAACCCTGGGAATGGACAGACCTTTGGAAATGTCAATGTGGCTTATGAAGTGGAAAGCCACTTGAACATGTGACATGTTTTGCGGACTGGCCCTTTAAGAGGCAGACCCTAGAAGTGGACAAACCCTTGAAGAGGTGACAAATTTAGGGAATTATGTCCTTTAAGAGGTTGACCAGGGTTGTGTACAAACCCTTGAAACAACAGCATTTTAAGTGTACTGGCCCTTTAAGAGGTGGACCTGGGAAGCTTACAGACCTTTAAAATTGGCAATACTTTAAGGTGACTGGCCTATGAAGAGGATGACCATGGAAGTGGACAGTCCTTAAAGATGCATTATTGTGTGTGGGTGGCCTTCTAAGAGACAACCCTGGGAATGGACAGACCTTTGGAAATGTCAATGTGGCTTATGAAGTGGAAAGCCACTTGAACATGTGACATGTTTTGATGACTGGCCCTTTAAGAGGCAGACCCTAGAAGTGGACAAACCCTTGAAGAGGTGACAAATTTAGTGAATTATGTCCTTTAAGAGGTTGACCAGGGTTGTGTACAAACCCTTGAAACAACAGCATTTTAAGTGTACTGGCCCTTTAAGAGGTGGACCTGGGAAGCTTACAGACCTTTAAAATTGGCAATACTTTAAGGTGACTGGCCTATGAAGAGGATGACCATGGAAGTGGACAGTCCTTAAAGATGCATTATTGTGTGTGGGTGGCCTTCTAAGAGACAACCCTGGGAATGGACAGACCTTTGGAAATGTCAATGTGGCTTATGAAGTGGAAAGCCACTTGAACATGTGACATGTTTTGCGGACTGGCCCTTTAAGAGGCAGACCCTAGAAGTGGACAAACCCTTGAAGAGGTGACAAATTTAGGGAATTATGTCCTTTAAGAGGTTGACCAGGGTTGTGTACAAACCCTTGAAACAACAGCATTTTAAGTGTACTGGCCCTTTAAGAGGTGGACCTGGGAAGCTTACAGACCTTTAAAATTGGCAATACTTTAAGGTGACTGGCCTATGAAGAGGATGACCATGGAAGTGGACAGTCCTTAAAGATGCATTATTGTGTGTGGGTGGCCTTCTAAGAGACAACCCTGGGAATGGACAGACCTTTGGAAATGTCAATGTGGCTTATGAAGTGGAAAGCCACTTGAACATGTGACATGTTTTGATGACTGGCCCTTTAAGAGGCAGACCCTAGAAGTGGACAAACCCTTGAAGAGGTGACAAATTTAGTGAATTATGTCCTTTAAGAGGTTGACCAGGGTTGTGTACAAACCCTTGAAACAACAGCATTTTAAGTGTACTGGCCCTTTAAGAGGTGGACCTGGGAAGCTTACAGACCTTTAAAATTGGCAATACTTTAAGGTGACTGGCCTATGAAGAGGATGACCATGGAAGTGGACAGTCCTTAAAGATGCATTATTGTGTGTGGGTGGCCTTCTAAGAGACAACCCTGGGATGGACAGACCTTTGGAAATGTCAATGTGGCTTATGAAGTGGAAAGCCACTTGAACATGTGACATGTTTTGCGGACTGGCCCTTTAAGAGGCAGACCCTAGAAGTGGACAAACCCTTGAAGAGGTGACAAATTTAGGGAATTATGTCCTTTAAGAGGTTGACCAGGGTTGTGTACAAACCCTTGAAACAACAGCATTTTAAGTGTACTGGCCCTTTAAGAGGTGGACCTGGGAAGCTTACAGACCTTTAAAATTGGCAATACTTTAAGGTGACTGGCCTATGAAGAGGATGACCATGGAAGTGGACAGTCCTTAAAGATGCATTATTGTGTGTGGGTGGCCTTCTAAGAGACAACCCTGGGAATGGACAGACCTTTGGAAATGTCAATGTGGCTTATGAAGTGGAAAGCCACTTGAACATGTGACATGTTTTGATGACTGGCCCTTTAAGAGGCAGACCCTAGAAGTGGACAAACCCTTGAAGAGGTGACAAATTTAGTGAATTATGTCCTTTAAGAGGTTGACCAGGGTTGTGTACAAACCCTTGAAACAACAGCATTTTAAGTGTACTGGCCCTTTAAGAGGTGGACCTGGGAAGCTTACAGACCTTTAAAATTGGCAATACTTTAAGGTGACTGGCCTATGAAGAGGATGACCATGGAAGTGGACAGTCCTTAAAGATGCATTATTGTGTGTGGGTGGCCTTCTAAGAGACAACCCTGGGAATGGACAGACCTTTGGAAATGTCAATGTGGCTTATGAAGTGGAAAGCCACTTGAACATGTGACATGTTTTGCGGACTGGCCCTTTAAGAGGCAGACCCTAGAAGTGGACAAACCCTTGAAGAGGTGACAAATTTAGGGAATTATGTCCTTTAAGAGGTTGACCAGGGTTGTGTACAAACCCTTGAAACAACAGCATTTTAAGTGTACTGGCCCTTTAAGAGGTGGACCTGGGAAGCTTACAGACCTTTAAAATTGGCAATACTTTAAGGTGACTGGCCTATGAAGAGGATGACCATGGAAGTGGACAGTCCTTAAAGATGCATTATTGTGTGTGGGTGGCCTTCTAAGAGACAACCCTGGGAATGGACAGACCTTTGGAAATGTCAATGTGGCTTATGAAGTGGAAAGCCACTTGAACATGTGACATGTTTTGATGACTGGCCCTTTAAGAGGCAGACCCTAGAAGTGGACAAACCCTTGAAGAGGTGACAAATTTAGTGAATTATGTCCTTTAAGAGGTTGACCAGGGTTGTGTACAAACCCTTGAAACAACAGCATTTTAAGTGTACTGGCCCTTTAAGAGGTGGACCTGGGAAGCTTACAGACCTTTAAAATTGGCAATACTTTAAGGTGACTGGCCTATGAAGAGGATGACCATGGAAGTGGACAGTCCTTAAAGATGCATTATTGTGTGTGGGTGGCCTTCTAAGAGACAACCCTGGGAATGGACAGACCTTTGGAAATGTCAATGTGGCTTATGAAGTGGAAAGCCACTTGAACATGTGACATGTTTTGATGACTGGCCCTTTAAGAGGCAGACCCTAGAAGTGGACAAACCCTTGAAGAGGTGACAAATTTAGTGAATTATGTCCTTTAAGAGGTTGACCAGGGTTGTGTACAAACCCTCGAAACAACAGCATTTTAAGTGTACTGGCCCTTTAAGAGGTGGACCTGGGAAGCTTACAGACCTTTAAAATTGGCAATACTTTAAGGTGACTGGCCTATGAAGAGGATGACCATGGAAGTGGACAGTCCTTAAAGATGCATTATTGTGTGTGGGTGGCCTTCTAAGAGACAACCCTGGGAATGGACAGACCTTTGGAAATGTCAATGTGGCTTATGAAGTGGAAAGCCACTTGAACATGTGACATGTTTTGCGGACTGGCCCTTTAAGAGGCAGACCCTAGAAGTGGACAAACCCTTGAAGAGGTGACAAATTTAGGGAATTATGTCCTTTAAGAGGTTGACCAGGGTTGTGTACAAACCCTTGAAACAACAGCATTTTAAGTGTACTGGCCCTTTAAGAGGTGGACCTGGGAAGCTTACAGACCTTTAAAATTGGCAATACTTTAAGGTGACTGGCCTATGAAGAGGATGACCATGGAAGTGGACAGTCCTTAAAGATGCATTATTGTGTGTGGGTGGCCTTCTAAGAGACAACCCTGGGAATGGACAGACCTTTGGAAATGTCAATGTGGCTTATGAAGTGGAAAGCCACTTGAACATGTGACATGTTTTGCGGACTGGCCCTTTAAGAGGCAGACCCTAGAAGTGGACAAACCCTTGAAGAGGTTACAAATTTAGGGAATCATGTCCTTTAAGAGGTTGACCAGGGTTGTGTACAAACCCTCAAAATAACAGCATTTTAAGTGTACTGGCCCTTTAAGAGGTGGACCTGGGAAGCTTACGGACCTTTAAAATTGGCAATACTTTAAGGTGACTGGCCTATGAAGAGGATGACCATGGAAGTGGACAGTCCTTAAAGATGCATTATTGTGTGTGGGTGGCCTTCTAAGAGACAACCCTGGGAATGGACAGACCTTTGGAAATGTCAATGTGGCTTATGAAGTGGAAAGCCACTTGAACATGTGACATGTTTTGCGGACTGGCCCTTTAAGAGGCAGACCCTAGAAGTGGACAAACCCTTGAAGAGGTGACAAATTTAGGGAATTATGTCCTTTAAGAGGTTGACCAGGGTTGTGTACAAACCCTTGAAACAACAGCATTTTAAGTGTACTGGCCCTTTAAGAGGTGGACCTGGGAAGCTTACAGACCTTTAAAATTGGCAATACTTTAAGGTGACTGGCCTATGAAGAGGATGACCATGGAAGTGGACAGTCCTTAAAGATGCATTATTGTGTGTGGGTGGCCTTCTAAGAGACAACCCTGGGAATGGACAGACCTTTGGAAATGTCAATGTGGCTTATGAAGTGGAAAGCCACTTGAACATGTGACATGTTTTGCGGACTGGCCCTTTAAGAGGCAGACCCTAGAAGTGGACAAACCCTTGAAGAGGTGACAAATTTAGGGAATTATGTCCTTTAAGAGGTTGACCAGGGTTGTGTACAAACCCTTGAAACAACAGCATTTTAAGTGTACTGGCCCTTTAAGAGGTGGACCTGGGAAGCTTACAGACCTTTAAAATTGGCAATACTTTAAGGTGACTGGCCTATGAAGAGGATGACCATGGAAGTGGACAGTCCTTAAAGATGCATTATTGTGTGTGGGTGGCCTTCTAAAAGACAACCCTGGGAATGGACAGACCTTTGGAAATGTCAATGTGGCTTATGAAGTGGAAAGCCACTTGAACATGTGACATGTTTTGATGACTGGCCCTTTAAGAGGCAGACCCTAGAAGTGGACAAACCCTTGAAGAGGTGACAAATTTAGTGAATTATGTCCTTTAAGAGGTTGACCAGGGTTGTGTACAAACCCTTGAAACAACAGCATTTTAAGTGTACTGGCCCTTTAAGAGGTGGACCTGGGAAGCTTACAGACCTTTAAAATTGGCAATACTTTAAGGTGACTGGCCTATGAAGAGGATGACCATGGAAGTGGACAGTCCTTAAAGATGCATTATTGTGTGTGGGTGGCCTTCTAAGAGACAACCCTGGGAATGGACAGACCTTTGGAAATGTCAATGTGGCTTATGAAGTGGAAAGCCACTTGAACATGTGACATGTTTTGCGGACTGGCCCTTTAAGAGGCAGACCCTAGAAGTGGACAAACCCTTGAAGAGGTGACAAATTTAGGGAATTATGTCCTTTAAGAGGTTGACCAGGGTTGTGTACAAACCCTTGAAACAACAGCATTTTAAGTGTACTGGCCCTTTAAGAGGTGGACCTGGGAAGCTTACAGACCTTTAAAATTGGCAATACTTTAAGGTGACTGGCCTATGAAGAGGATGACCATGGAAGTGGACAGTCCTTAAATATGCATTATTGTGTGTGGGTGGCCTTCTAAGAGACAACCCTGGGAATGGACAGACCTTTGGAAATGTCAATGTGGCTTATGAAGTGGAAAGCCACTTGAACATGTGACATGTTTTGATGACTGGCCCTTTAAGAGGCAGACCCTAGAAGTGGACAAACCCTTGAAGAGGTGACAAATTTAGTGAATTATGTCCTTTAAGAGGTTGACCAGGGTTGTGTACAAACCCTTGAAACAACAGCATTTTAAGTGTACTGGCCCTTTAAGAGGTGGACCTGGGAAGCTTACAGACCTTTAAAATTGGCAATACTTTAAGGTGACTGGCCTATGAAGAGGATGACCATGGAAGTGGACAGTCCTTAAAGATGCATTATTGTGTGTGGGTGGCCTTCTAAGAGACAACCCTGGGATGGACAGACCTTTGGAAATGTCAATGTGGCTTATGAAGTGGAAAGCCACTTGAACATGTGACATGTTTTGCGGACTGGCCCTTTAAGAGGCAGACCCTAGAAGTGGACAAACCCTTGAAGAGGTGACAAATTTAGGGAATTATGTCCTTTAAGAGGTTGACCAGGGTTGTGTACAAACCCTTGAAACAACAGCATTTTAAGTGTACTGGCCCTTTAAGAGGTGGACCTGGGAAGCTTACAGACCTTTAAAATTGGCAATACTTTAAGGTGACTGGCCTATGAAGAGGATGACCATGGAAGTGGACAGTCCTTAAAGATGCATTATTGTGTGTGGGTGGCCTTCTAAGAGACAACCCTGGGAATGGACAGACCTTTGGAAATGTCAATGTGGCTTATGAAGTGGAAAGCCACTTGAACATGTGACATGTTTTGATGACTGGCCCTTTAAGAGGCAGACCCTAGAAGTGGACAAACCCTTGAAGAGGTGACACATTTAGTGAATTATGTCCTTTAAGAGGTTGACCAGGGTTGTGTACAAACCCTTGAAACAACAGCATTTTAAGTGTACTGGCCCTTTAAGAGGTGGACCTGGGAAGCTTACAGACCTTTAAAATTGGCAATACTTTAAGGTGACTGGCCTATGAAGAGGATGACCATGGAAGTGGACAGTCCTTAAAGATGCATTATTGTGTGTGGGTGGCCTTCTAAGAGACAACCCTGGGAATGGACAGACCTTTGGAAATGTCAATGTGGCTTATGAAGTGGAAAGCCACTTGAACATGTGACATGTTTTGCGGACTGGCCCTTTAAGAGGCAGACCCTAGAAGTGGACAAACCCTTGAAGAGGTGACAAATTTAGGGAATTATGTCCTTTAAGAGGTTGACCAGGGTTGTGTACAAACCCTTGAAACAACAGCATTTTAAGTGTACTGGCCCTTTAAGAGGTGGACCTGGGAAGCTTACAGACCTTTAAAATTGGCAATACTTTAAGGTGACTGGCCTATGAAGAGGATGACCATGGAAGTGGACAGTCCTTAAATATGCATTATTGTGTGTGGGTGGCCTTCTAAGAGACAACCCTGGGAATGGACAGACCTTTGGAAATGTCAATGTGGCTTATGAAGTGGAAAGCCACTTGAACATGTGACATGTTTTGATGACTGGCCCTTTAAGAGGCAGACCCTAGAAGTGGACAAACCCTTGAAGAGGTGACAAATTTAGTGAATTATGTCCTTTAAGAGGTTGACCAGGGTTGTGTACAAACCCTTGAAACAACAGCATTTTAAGTGTACTGGCCCTTTAAGAGGTGGACCTGGGAAGCTTACAGACCTTTAAAATTGGCAATACTTTAAGGTGACTGGCCTATGAAGAGGATGACCATGGAAGTGGACAGTCCTTAAAGATGCATTATTGTGTGTGGGTGGCCTTCTAAGAGACAACCCTGGGATGGACAGACCTTTGGAAATGTCAATGTGGCTTATGAAGTGGAAAGCCACTTGAACATGTGACATGTTTTGCGGACTGGCCCTTTAAGAGGCAGACCCTAGAAGTGGACAAACCCTTGAAGAGGTGACAAATTTAGGGAATTATGTCCTTTAAGAGGTTGACCAGGGTTGTGTACAAACCCTTGAAACAACAGCATTTTAAGTGTACTGGCCCTTTAAGAGGTGGACCTGGGAAGCTTACAGACCTTTAAAATTGGCAATACTTTAAGGTGACTGGCCTATGAAGAGGATGACCATGGAAGTGGACAGTCCTTAAAGATGCATTATTGTGTGTGGGTGGCCTTCTAAAAGACAACCCTGGGAATGGACAGACCTTTGGAAATGTCAATGTGGCTTATGAAGTGGAAAGCCACTTGAACATGTGACATGTTTTGATGACTGGCCCTTTAAGAGGCAGACCCTAGAAGTGGACAAACCCTTGAAGAGGTGACAAATTTAGTGAATTATGTCCTTTAAGAGGTTGACCAGGGTTGTGTACAAACCCTTGAAACAACAGCATTTTAAGTGTACTGGCCCTTTAAGAGGTGGACCTGGGAAGCTTACAGACCTTTAAAATTGGCAATACTTTAAGGTGACTGGCCTATGAAGAGGATGACCATGGAAGTGGACAGTCCTTAAAGATGCATTATTGTGTGTGGGTGGCCTTCTAAGAGACAACCCTGGGAATGGACAGACCTTTGGAAATGTCAATGTGGCTTATGAAGTGGAAAGCCACTTGAACATGTGACATGTTTTGCGGACTGGCCCTTTAAGAGGCAGACCCTAGAAGTGGACAAACCCTTGAAGAGGTGACAAATTTAGGGAATTATGTCCTTTAAGAGGTTGACCAGGGTTGTGTACAAACCCTTGAAACAACAGCATTTTAAGTGTACTGGCCCTTTAAGAGGTGGACCTGGGAAGCTTACAGACCTTTAAAATTGGCAATACTTTAAGGTGACTGGCCTATGAAGAGGATGACCATGGAAGTGGACAGTCCTTAAATATGCATTATTGTGTGTGGGTGGCCTTCTAAGAGACAACCCTGGGAATGGACAGACCTTTGGAAATGTCAATGTGGCTTATGAAGTGGAAAGCCACTTGAACATGTGACATGTTTTGATGACTGGCCCTTTAAGAGGCAGACCCTAGAAGTGGACAAACCCTTGAAGAGGTGACAAATTTAGTGAATTATGTCCTTTAAGAGGTTGACCAGGGTTGTGTACAAACCCTTGAAACAACAGCATTTTAAGTGTACTGGCCCTTTAAGAGGTGGACCTGGGAAGCTTACAGACCTTTAAAATTGGCAATACTTTAAGGTGACTGGCCTATGAAGAGGATGACCATGGAAGTGGACAGTCCTTAAAGATGCATTATTGTGTGTGGGTGGCCTTCTAAGAGACAACCCTGGGATGGACAGACCTTTGGAAATGTCAATGTGGCTTATGAAGTGGAAAGCCACTTGAACATGTGACATGTTTTGCGGACTGGCCCTTTAAGAGGCAGACCCTAGAAGTGGACAAACCCTTGAAGAGGTGACAAATTTAGGGAATTATGTCCTTTAAGAGGTTGACCAGGGTTGTGTACAAACCCTTGAAACAACAGCATTTTAAGTGTACTGGCCCTTTAAGAGGTGGACCTGGGAAGCTTACAGACCTTTAAAATTGGCAATACTTTAAGGTGACTGGCCTATGAAGAGGATGACCATGGAAGTGGACAGTCCTTAAAGATGCATTATTGTGTGTGGGTGGCCTTCTAAGAGACAACCCTGGGAATGGACAGACCTTTGGAAATGTCAATGTGGCTTATGAAGTGGAAAGCCACTTGAACATGTGACATGTTTTGATGACTGGCCCTTTAAGAGGCAGACCCTAGAAGTGGACAAACCCTTGAAGAGGTGACAAATTTAGTGAATTATGTCCTTTAAGAGGTTGACCAGGGTTGTGTACAAACCCTTGAAACAACAGCATTTTAAGTGTACTGGCCCTTTAAGAGGTGGACCTGGGAAGCTTACAGACCTTTAAAATTGGCAATACTTTAAGGTGACTGGCCTATGAAGAGGATGACCATGGAAGTGGACAGTCCTTAAAGATGCATTATTGTGTGTGGGTGGCCTTCTAAGAGACAACCCTGGGAATGGACAGACCTTTGGAAATGTCAATGTGGCTTATGAAGTGGAAAGCCACTTGAACATGTGACATGTTTTGCGGACTGGCCCTTTAAGAGGCAGACCCTAGAAGTGGACAAACCCTTGAAGAGGTGACAAATTTAGGGAATTATGTCCTTTAAGAGGTTGACCAGGGTTGTGTACAAACCCTTGAAACAACAGCATTTTAAGTGTACTGGCCCTTTAAGAGGTGGACCTGGGAAGCTTACAGACCTTTAAAATTGGCAATACTTTAAGGTGACTGGCCTATGAAGAGGATGACCATGGAAGTGGACAGTCCTTAAAGATGCATTATTGTGTGTGGGTGGCCTTCTAAGAGACAACCCTGGGAATGGACAGACCTTTGGAAATGTCAATGTGGCTTATGAAGTGGAAAGCCACTTGAACATGTGACATGTTTTGATGACTGGCCCTTTAAGAGGCAGACCCTAGAAGTGGACAAACCCTTGAAGAGGTGACAAATTTAGTGAATTATGTCCTTTAAGAGGTTGACCAGGGTTGTGTACAAACCCTTGAAACAACAGCATTTTAAGTGTACTGGCCCTTTAAGAGGTGGACCTGGGAAGCTTACAGACCTTTAAAATTGGCAATACTTTAAGGTGACTGGCCTATGAAGAGGATGACCATGGAAGTGGACAGTCCTTAAAGATGCATTATTGTGTGTGGGTGGCCTTCTAAGAGACAACCCTGGGAATGGACAGACCTTTGGAAATGTCAATGTGGCTTATGAAGTGGAAAGCCACTTGAACATGTGACATGTTTTGATGACTGGCCCTTTAAGAGGCAGACCCTAGAAGTGGACAAACCCTTGAAGAGGTGACAAATTTAGTGAATTATGTCCTTTAAGAGGTTGACCAGGGTTGTGTACAAACCCTCGAAACAACAGCATTTTAAGTGTACTGGCCCTTTAAGAGGTGGACCTGGGAAGCTTACAGACCTTTAAAATTGGCAATACTTTAAGGTGACTGGCCTATGAAGAGGATGACCATGGAAGTGGACAGTCCTTAAAGATGCATTATTGTGTGTGGGTGGCCTTCTAAGAGACAACCCTGGGAATGGACAGACCTTTGGAAATGTCAATGTGGCTTATGAAGTGGAAAGCCACTTGAACATGTGACATGTTTTGCGGACTGGCCCTTTAAGAGGCAGACCCTAGAAGTGGACAAACCCTTGAAGAGGTGACAAATTTAGGGAATTATGTCCTTTAAGAGGTTGACCAGGGTTGTGTACAAACCCTTGAAACAACAGCATTTTAAGTGTACTGGCCCTTTAAGAGGTGGACCTGGGAAGCTTACAGACCTTTAAAATTGGCAATACTTTAAGGTGACTGGCCTATGAAGAGGATGACCATGGAAGTGGACAGTCCTTAAAGATGCATTTTTGTGTGTGGGTGGCCTTCTAAGAGACAACCCTGGGAATGGACAGACCTTTGGAAATGTCAATGTGGCTTATGAAGTGGAAATCCACTTGAACATGTGACATGTTTTGATGACTGGCCCTTTAAGAAGCAGACCCTAGATATGGACAAACCCTTGAAGAGGTGACAAATTTAGGGAATTATGTCCTTTAAGAGGTTGACCAGGGTTGTGTACAAACCCTCGAAACAACAGCATTTTAAGTGTACTGGCCCTTTAAGAGGTGGACCTGGGAAGCTTACGGACCTTTAAAATTGGCAATACTTTAAGGTGACTGGCCTATGAAGAGGATGACCATGGAAGTGGACAGTCCTTAAAGATGCATTATTGTGTGTGGGTGGCCTTGTAAGAGACAACCCTGGGAATGGACAGACCTTGGGAAATGTCAATGTGGCTTATGAAGTGGAAAGCCACTTGAACATGTGACATGTTTTGCGGACTGGCCCTTTAAGAGGCAGACCCTAGAAGTGGAAACACCCTTGAAGAGGTGACAAATTTAGGGAATTATGTCCTTTAAGAGGTTGACCAGGGTTGTGTACAAACCCTCAAAACAACAGCATTTTAAGTGTACTGGCCCTTTAAGAGGTGGACCTGGGAAGCTTACGGACCTTTAAAATTGGCAATACTTTAAGGTGACTGGCCTATGAAGAGGATGACCATGGAAGTGGACAGTCCTTAAAGATGCATTATTGTGTGTGGGTGGCCATCTAAGAGACAACCCTGGGAATGGACAAACCTTTGGAAATGTCAATGTGGCTTATGAAGTGGAAAGCCACTTGAACATGTGACATGTTTTGCGGACTGGCCCTTTAAGAGGCAGACCCTAGAAGTGGACAAACCCTTGAAGAGGTGACAAATTTAGGGAATTATGTCCTTTAAGAGGTTGACCAGGGTTGTGTACAAACCCTCGAAACAACAGCATTTTAAGTGTACTGGCCCTTTAAGAGGTGGACCTGGGAAGCTTACGGACCTTTAAAATCGGCAATACTTTAAGGTGACTGGCCTATGAAGAGGATGACCATGGAAGTGGACAGTCCTTAAAGATGCATTATTGTGTGTGGGTGGCCTTCTAAGAGACAACCCTGGGAATGGACAGACCTTTGGAAATGTCAATGTGGCTTATGAAGTGGAAATCCACTTGAACATGTGACATGTTTTGATGACTGGCCCTTTAAGAGGCAGACACTAGATATGGACAAACCCTTGAAGAGGTGACAAATTTAGGGAATTATGTCCTTTAAGATGTTGACCACGGTTGTGTACAAACCCTTGAAACAACAGTATTTTAAGTGTACTGGCCCTTTAAGAGGTGGACCTGGGAAGCTTACAGACCTTTAAAATTGGCAATACTTTAAGGTGACTGGCCTATGAAGAGGATGACCATGGAAGTGGACAGTCCTTAAAGATGCATTATTGTGTGTGGGTGGCCTTCTAAGAGACAACCCTGGGAATGGACAGACCTTTGGAAATGTCAATGTGGCTTATGAAGTGGAAAGCCACTTGAACATGTGACATGTTTTGCGGACTGGCCCTTTAAGAGGCAGACCCTAGAAGTGGACAAACCCTTGAAGAGGTGACAAATTTAGGGAATTATGTCCTTTAAGAGGTTGACCAGGGTTGTGTACAAACCCTCAAAACAACAGCATTTTAAGTGTACTGGCCCTTTAAGAGGTGGACCTGGGAAGCTTACGGACCTTTAAAATTGGCAATACTTTAAGGTGACTGGCCTATGAAGAGGATGACCATGGAAGTGGACAGTCCTTAAAGATGCATTATTGTGTGTGGGTGGCCATCTAAGAGACAACCCTGGGAATGGACAGACCTTTGGAAATGTCAATGTGGCTTATGAAGTGGAAATCCACTTGAACATGTGACATGTTTTGATGACTGGCCCTTTAAGAAGCAGACCCTAGATATGGACAAACCCTTGAAGAGGTGACAAATTTAGGGAATTATGTCCTTTAAGAGGTTGACCAGGGTTGTGTACAAACCCTCGAAACAACAGCATTTTAAGTGTACTGGCCCTTTAAGAGGTGGACCTGGGAAGCTTACGGACCTTTAAAATTGGCAATACTTTAAGGTGACTGGCCTATGAAGAGGATGACCATGGAAGTGGACAGTCCTTAAAGATGCATTATTGTGTGTGGGTGGCCATCTAAGAGACAACCCTGGGAATGGACAGACCTTTGGAAATGTCAATGTGGCTTATGAGGTGGAAAGCCACTTGAACATGTGACATGTTTTGATGACTGGCCCTTTAAGAGGCAGACCCTAGAAGTGGACAAACCCTTGAAGAGGTGACAAATTTAGGGAATTATGTCCTTTAAGAGGTTGACCAGGGTTGTGTACAAACCCTCAAAACAACAGCATTTTAAGTGTACTGGCCCTTTAAGAGGTGGACCTGGGAAGCTTACGGACCTTTAAAATTGGCAATACTTTAAGGTGACTGGCCTATGAAGAGGATGACATATGGAAGTGGACAGTCCTTAAAGATGCATTATTGTGTGTGGGTGGCCTTCTAAGAGACAACCCTGGGAATGGACAGACCTTTGGAAATGTCAATGTGGCTTATGAAGTGGAAAGCCACTTGAACATGTGACATGTTTTGCGGACTGGCCCTTTAAGAGGCAGACCCTAGAAGTGGACAAACCCTTGAAGGGGTGACAAATTTAGGGAATTATGTCCTTTAAGAGGTTGACCAGGGTTGTGTACAAACCCTCGAAACAACAGCATTTTAAGTGTACTGGCCCTTTAAGAGGTGGACCTGGGAAGCTTACAGACCTTTAAAATTGGCAATACTTTAAGGTGACTGGCCTATGAAGAGGATGACCATGGAAGTGGACAGTCCTTAAAGATGCATTATTGTGTGTGGGTGGCCTTCTAAGAGACAACCCTGGGAATGGACAGACCTTTGGAAATGTCAATGTGGCTTATGAAGTGGAAAACCACTTGAACATGTGACATGTTTTGATGACTGGCCCTTTAAGAGGCAGACCCTAGAAGTGGACAAACCCTTGAAGAGGTGACAAATTTAGGGAATTATGTCCTTTAAGAGGTTGACCAGGGTTGAGTACAAACCCTTGAAACAATAGCATTTTAAGTGTACTGGCCCTTTAAGTGGTGGACCTGGGAAGCTTACAGACCTTTAAAATTGGCAATACTTTAAGGTGACTGGCCTATGAAGAGGATGACCATGGAAGTGGACAGTCCTTAAAGATGCATTATTGTGTGTGGGTGGCCTTCTAAGAGACAACCCTGGGAATGGACAGACCTTTGGAAATGTCAATGTGGCTTATGAAGTGGAAAGCCACTTGAACATGTGACATGTTTTGCGGACTGGCCCTTTAAGAGGCAGACCCTAGAAGTGGACAAACCCTTGAAGAGGTGACAAATTTAGGGAATTATGTCCTTTAAGAGGTTGACCAGGGTTGTGTACAAACCCTTGAAATAACAGCATTTTAAGTGTACTGGCCCTTTAAGAGGTGGACCTGGGAAGCTTACAGACCTTTAAAATTGGCAATACTTTAAGGTGACTGGCCTATGAAGAGGATGACCATGGAAGTGGACAGTCCTTAAAGATGCATTATTGTGTGTGGGTGGCCTTCTAAGAGACAACCCTGGGAATGGACAGACCTTTGGAAATGTCAATGTGGCTTATGAAGTGGAAAGCCACTTGAACATGTGACATGTTTTGATGACTGGCCCTTTAAGAGGCAGACCCTAGAAGTGGACAAACCCTTGAAGAGGTGACAAATTTAGGGAATTATGTCCTTTAAGAGGTTGACCAGGGTTGAGTACAAACCCTTGAAACAATAGCATTTTAAGTGTATTGGCCCTTTAAGAGGTGGACCTGGGAAGCTTTGCAGACCTTTAAAATTGGCAATACTTTAAGGTGACTGGCCTATGAAGAGGATGACCATGGAAGTGGACAGTCCTTAAAGATGCATTATTGTGTGTGGGTGGCCTTCTAAGAGACAACCCTGGGAATGGACAGACCTTTGGAAATGTCAATGTGGCTTATGAAGTGGAAAGCCACTTGAACATGTGACATGTTTTGATGACTGGCCCTTTAAGAGGCAGACCCTAGAAGTGGACAAACCCTTGAAGAGGTGACAAATTTAGGGAATTATGTCCTTTAAGAGGTTGACCAGGGTTGTGTACAAACCCTCGAAACAACAGCATTTTAAGTGTACTGGCCCTTTAAGAGGTGGACCTGGGAAGCTTACAGACCTTTAAAATTGGCAATACTTTAAGGTGACTGGCCTATGAAGAGGATGACCATGGAAGTGGACAGTCCTTAAAGATGCATTATTGTGTGTGGGTGGCCTTCTAAGAGACAACCCTGGGAATGGACAGACCTTTGGAAATGTCAATGTGGCTTATGAAGTGGAAAGCCACTTGAACATGTGACATGTTTTGATGACTGGCCCTTTAAGAGGCAGACCCTAGAAGTGGACAAACCCTTGAAGAGGTGACAAATTTAGGGAATTATGTCCTTTAAGAGGTTGACCAGGGTTGTGTACAAACCCTTGAAACAACAGCATTTTAAGTGTACTGGCCCTTTAAGAGGTGGACCTGGGAAGCTTACAGACCTTTAAAATTGGCAATACTTTAAGGTGACTGGCCTATGAAGAGGATGACCATGGAAGTGGACAGTCCTTAAAGATGCATTATTGTGTGTGGGTGGCCTTCTAAGAGACAACCCTGGGAATGGACAGACCTTTGGAAATGTCAATGTGGCTTATGAAGTGGAAAGCCACTTGAACATGTGACATGTTTTGATGACTGGCCCTTTAAGAGGCAGACCCTAGAAGTGGACAAACCCTTGAAGAGGTGACAAATTTAGGGAATTATGTCCTTTAAGAGGTTGACCAGGGTTGTGTACAAACCCTTGAAACAACAGCATTTTAAGTGTACTGGCCCTTTAAGAGGTGGACCTGGGAAGCTTACAGACCTTTAAAATTGGCAATACTTTAAGGTGACTGGCCTATGAAGAGGATGACCATGGAAGTGGACAGTCCTTAAAGATGCATTATTGTGTGTGGGTGGCCTTCTAAGAGACAACCCTGGGAATGGACAGACCTTTGGAAATGTCAATGTGGCTTATGAAGTGGAAAGCCACTTGAACATGTGACATGTTTTGATGACTGGCCCTTTAAGAGGCAGACCCTAGAAGTGGACAAACCCTTGAAGAGGTGACAAATTTAGGGAATTATGTCCTTTAAGAGGTTGACCAGGGTTGAGTACAAACCCTTGAAACAACAGCATTTTAAGTGTACTGGCCCTTTAAGAGGTGGACCTGGGAAGCTTACAGACCTTTAAAATTGGCAATACTTTAAGGTGACTGGCCTATGAAGAGGATGACCATGGAAGTGGACAGTCCTTAAAGATGCATTATTGTGTGTGGGTGGCCATCTAAGAGACAACCCTGGGAATGGACAGACCTTTGGAAATGTCAATGTGGCTTATGAAGTGGAAAGCCACTTGAACATGTGACATGTTTTGCGGACTGGCCCTTTAAGAGGCAGACCCTAGAAGTGGACAAACCCTTGAAGAGGTGACAAATTTAGGGAATTATGTCCTTTAAGAGGTTGACCAGGGTTGTGTACAAACCCTCGAAACAACAGCATTTTAAGTGTACTGGCCCTTTAAGAGGTGGACCTGGGAAGCTTACGGACCTTTAAAATCGGCAATACTTTAAGGTGACTGGCCTATGAAGAGGATGACCATGGAAGTGGACAGTCCTTAAAGATGCATTATTGTGTGTGGGTGGCCTTCTAAGAGACAACCCTGGGAATGGACAGACCTTTGGAAATGTCAATGTGGCTTATGAAGTGGAAATCCACTTGAACATGTGACATGTTTTGATGACTGGCCCTTTAAGAGGCAGACCCTAGATATGGACAAACCCTTGAAGAGGTGACAAATTTAGGGAATTATGTCCTTTAAGAGGTTGACCAGGGTTGTGTACAAACACTTGAAACAACAGTATTTTAAGTGTACTGGCCCTTTAAGAGGTGGACCTGGGAAGCTTACAGACCTTTAAAATTGGCAATACTTTAAGGTGACTGGCCTATGAAGAGGATGACCATGGAAGTGGACAGTCCTTAAAGATGCATTATTGTGTGTGGGTGGCCTTCTAAGAGACAACCCTGGGAATGGACAGACCTTTGGAAATGTCAATGTGGCTTATGAAGTGGAAAGCCACTTGAACATGTGACATGTTTTGCGGACTGGCCCTTTAAGAGGCAGACCCTAGAAGTGGACAAACCCTTGAAGAGGTGACAAATTTAGGGAATTATGTCCTTTAAGAGGTTGACCAGGGTTGTGTACAAACCCTCAAAACAACAGCATTTTAAGTGTACTGGCCCTTTAAGAGGTGGACCTGGGAAGCTTACGGACCTTTAAAATTGGCAATACTTTAAGGTGACTGGCCTATGAAGAGGATGACCATGGAAGTGGACAGTCCTTAAAGATGCATTATTGTGTGTGGGTGGCCTTCTAAGAGACAACCCTGGGAATGGACAGACCTTTGGAAATGTCAATGTGGCTTATGAAGTGGAAAGCCACTTGAACATGTGACATGTTTTGCGGACTGGCCCTTTAAGAGGCAGACCCTAGAAGTGGACACACCCTTGAAGAGGTGACAAATTTAGGGAATTATGTCCTTTAAGAGGTTGACCAGGGTTGTGTACAAACCCTCAAAACAACAGCATTTTAAGTGTACTGGCCCTTTAAGAGGTGGACCTGGGAAGCTTACGGACCTTTAAAATTGGCAATACTTTAAGGTGACTGGCCTATGAAGAGGATGACCATGGAAGTGGACAGTCCTTAAAGATGCATTATTGTGTGTGGGTGGCCTTCTAAGAGACAACCCTGGGAATGGACAGACCTTTGGAAATGTCAATGTGGCTTATGAAGTGGAAAGCCACTTGAACATGTGACATGTTTTGCGGACTGGCCCTTTAAGAGGCAGACCCTAGAAGTGGACAAACCCTTGAAGAGGTGACAAATTTAGGGAATTATGTCCTTTAAGAGGTTGACCAGGGTTGTGTACAAACCCTCGAAACAACAGCATTTTAAGTGTACTGGCCCTTTAAGAGGTGGACCTGGGAAGCTTACGGACCTTTAAAATCGGCAATACTTTAAGGTGACTGGCCTATGAAGAGGATGACCATGGAAGTGGACAGTCCTTAAAGATGCATTATTGTGTGTGGGTGGCCTTCTAAGAGACAACCCTGGGAATGGACAGACCTTTGGAAATGTCAATGTGGCTTATGAAGTGGAAATCCACTTGAACATGTGACATGTTTTGATGACTGGCCCTTTAAGAGGCAGACCCTAGATATGGACAAACCCTTGAAGAGGTGACAAATTTAGGGAATTATGTCCTTTAAGAGGTTGACCAGGGTTGTGTACAAACCCTTGAAACAACAGTATTTTAAGTGTACTGGCCCTTTAAGAGGTGGACCTGGGAAGCTTACAGACCTTTAAAATTGGCAATACTTTAAGGTGACTGGCCTATGAAGAGGATGACCATGGAAGTGGACAGTCCTTAAAGATGCATTATTGTGTGTGGGTGGCCTTCTAAGAGACAACCCTGGGAATGGACAGACCTTTGGGAATGTCAATGTGGCTTATGAAGTGGAAAGCCACTTGAACATGTGACATGTTTTGCGGACTGGCCCTTTAAGAGGCAGACCCTAGAAGTGGACAAACCCTTGAAGAGGTGACAAATTTAGGGAATTATGTCCTTTAAGAGGTTGACCAGGGTTGTGTACAAACCCTCAAAACAACAGCATTTTAAGTGTACTGGCCCTTTAAGAGGTGGACCTGGGAAGCTTACGGACCTTTAAAATTGGCAATACTTTAAGGTGACTGGCCTATGAAGAGGATGACCATGGAAGTGGACAGTCCTTAAAGATGCATTATTGTGTGTGGGTGGCCTTCTAAGAGACAACCCTGGGAATGGACAGACCTTTGGAAATGTCAATGTGGCTTATGAAGTGGAAAGCCACTTGAACATGTGACATGTTTTGCGGACTGGCCCTTTAAGAGGCAGACCCTAGAAGTGGACAAACCCTTGAAGAGGTGACAAATTTAGGGAATTATGTCCTTTAAGAGGTTGACCAGGGTTGTGTACAAACCCTCGAAACAACAGCATTTTAAGTGTACTGGCCCTTTAAGAGGTGGACCTGGGAAGCTTACAGACCTTTAAAATTGGCAATACTTTAAGGTGACTGGCCTATGAAGAGGATGACCATGGAAGTGGACAGTCCTTAAAGATGCATTTTTGTGTGTGGGTGGCCTTCTAAGAGACAACCCTGGGAATGGACAGACCTTTGGAAATGTCAATGTGGCTTATGAAGTGGAAATCCACTTGAACATGTGACATGTTTTGATGACTGGCCCTTTAAGAAGCAGACCCTAGATATGGACAAACCCTTGAAGAGGTGACAAATTTAGGGAATTATGTCCTTTAAGAGGTTGACCAGGGTTGTGTACAAACCCTCGAAACAACAGCATTTTAAGTGTACTGGCCCTTTAAGAGGTGGACCTGGGAAGCTTACGGACCTTTAAAATTGGCAATACTTTAAGGTGACTGGCCTATGAAGAGGATGACCATGGAAGTGGACAGTCCTTAAAGATGCATTATTGTGTGTGGGTGGCCTTGTAAGAGACAACCCTGGGAATGGACAGACCTTGGGAAATGTCAATGTGGCTTATGAAGTGGAAAGCCACTTGAACATGTGACATGTTTTGCGGACTGGCCCTTTAAGAGGCAGACCCTAGAAGTGGAAACACCCTTGAAGAGGTGACAAATTTAGGGAATTATGTCCTTTAAGAGGTTGACCAGGGTTGTGTACAAACCCTCAAAACAACAGCATTTTAAGTGTACTGGCCCTTTAAGAGGTGGACCTGGGAAGCTTACGGACCTTTAAAATTGGCAATACTTTAAGGTGACTGGCCTATGAAGAGGATGACCATGGAAGTGGACAGTCCTTAAAGATGCATTATTGTGTGTGGGTGGCCATCTAAGAGACAACCCTGGGAATGGACAAACCTTTGGAAATGTCAATGTGGCTTATGAAGTGGAAAGCCACTTGAACATGTGACATGTTTTGCGGACTGGCCCTTTAAGAGGCAGACCCTAGAAGTGGACAAACCCTTGAAGAGGTGACAAATTTAGGGAATTATGTCCTTTAAGAGGTTGACCAGGGTTGTGTACAAACCCTCGAAACAACAGCATTTTAAGTGTACTGGCCCTTTAAGAGGTGGACCTGGGAAGCTTACGGACCTTTAAAATCGGCAATACTTTAAGGTGACTGGCCTATGAAGAGGATGACCATGGAAGTGGACAGTCCTTAAAGATGCATTATTGTGTGTGGGTGGCCTTCTAAGAGACAACCCTGGGAATGGACAGACCTTTGGAAATGTCAATGTGGCTTATGAAGTGGAAATCCACTTGAACATGTGACATGTTTTGATGACTGGCCCTTTAAGAGGCAGACACTAGATATGGACAAACCCTTGAAGAGGTGACAAATTTAGGGAATTATGTCCTTTAAGATGTTGACCAGGGTTGTGTACAAACCCTTGAAACAACAGTATTTTAAGTGTACTGGCCCTTTAAGAGGTGGACCTGGGAAGCTTACAGACCTTTAAAATTGGCAATACTTTAAGGTGACTGGCCTATGAAGAGGATGACCATGGAAGTGGACAGTCCTTAAAGATGCATTATTGTGTGTGGGTGGCCTTCTAAGAGACAACCCTGGGAATGGACAGACCTTTGGAAATGTCAATGTGGCTTATGAAGTGGAAAGCCACTTGAACATGTGACATGTTTTGCGGACTGGCCCTTTAAGAGGCAGACCCTAGAAGTGGACAAACCCTTGAAGAGGTGACAAATTTAGGGAATTATGTCCTTTAAGAGGTTGACCAGGGTTGTGTACAAACCCTCAAAACAACAGCATTTTAAGTGTACTGGCCCTTTAAGAGGTGGACCTGGGAAGCTTACGGACCTTTAAAATTGGCAATACTTTAAGGTGACTGGCCTATGAAGAGGATGACCATGGAAGTGGACAGTCCTTAAAGATGCATTATTGTGTGTGGGTGGCCTTCTAAGAGACAACCCTGGGAATGGACAGACCTTTGGAAATGTCAATGTGGCTTATGAAGTGGAAAGCCACTTGAACATGTGACATGTTTTGCGGACTGGCCCTTTAAGAGGCAGACCCTAGAAGTGGACACACCCTTGAAGAGGTGACAAATTTAGGGAATTATGTCCTTTAAGAGGTTGACCAGGGTTGTGTACAAACCCTCAAAACAACAGCATTTTAAGTGTACTGGCCCTTTAAGAGGTGGACCTGGGAAGCTTACGGACCTTTAAAATTGGCAATACTTTAAGGTGACTGGCCTATGAAGAGGATGACCATGGAAGTGGACAGTCCTTAAAGATGCATTATTTTGTGTGGGTGGCCTTCTAAGAGACAACCCTGGGAATGGACAGACCTTTGGAAATGTCAATGTGGCTTATGAAGTGGAAAGCCACTTGAACATGTGACATGTTTTGCGGACTGGCCCTTTAAGAGGCAGACCCTAGAAGTGGACAAACCCTTGAAGAGGTGACAAATTTAGGGAATTATGTCCTTTAAGAGGTTGACCAGGGTTGTGTACAAACCCTCGAAACAACAGCATTTTAAGTGTACTGGCCCTTTAAGAGGTGGACCTGGGAAGCTTACAGACCTTTAAAATTGGCAATACTTTAAGGTGACTGGCCTATGAAGAGGATGACCATGGAAGTGGACAGTCCTTAAAGATGCATTATTGTGTGTGGGTGGCCTTCTAAGAGACAACCCTGGGAATGGACAGACCTTTGGAAATGTCAATGTGGCTTATGAAGTGGAAATCCACTTGAACATGTGACATGTTTTGATGACTGGCCCTTTAAGAGGCAGACCCTAGATATGGACAAACCCTTGAAGAGGTGACAAATTTAGGGAATTATGTCCTTTAAGAGGTTGACCAGGGTTGTGTACAAACCCTCGAAACAACAGTATTTTAAGTGTACTGGCCCTTTAAGAGGTGGACCTGGGAAGCTTACAGACCTTTAAAATTGGCAATACTTTAAGGTGACTGGCCTATGAAGAGGATGACCATGGAAGTGGACAGTCCTTAAAGATGCATTATTGTGTGTGGGTGGCCTTCTAAGAGACAACCCTGGGAATGGACAGACCTTTGGAAATGTCAATGTGGCTTATGAAGTGGAAATCCACTTGAACATGTGACATGTTTTGATGACTGGCCCTTTAAGAGGCAGACCCTAGATATGGACAAACCCTTGAAGAGGTGACAAATTTAGGGAATTATGTCCTTTAAGAGGTTGACCAGGGTTGTGTACAAACCCTCGAAACAACAGCATTTTAAGTGTACTGGCCCTTTAAGAGGTGGACCTGGGAAGCTTACGGACCTTTAAAATTGGCAATACTTTAAGGTGACTGGCCTATGAAGAGGATGACCATGGAAGTGGACAGTCCTTAAAGATGCATTATTGTGTGTGGGTGGCCTTGTAAGAGACAACCCTGGGAATGGACAGACCTTGGGAAATGTCAATGTGGCTTATGAAGTGGAAAGCCACTTGAACATGTGACATGTTTTGCGGACTGGCCCTTTAAGAGGCAGACCCTAGAAGTGGAAACACCCTTGAAGAGGTGACAAATTTAGGGAATTATGTCCTTTAAGAGGTTGACCAGGGTTGTGTACAAACCCTCAAAACAACAGCATTTTAAGTGTACTGGCCCTTTAAGAGGTGGACCTGGGAAGCTTACGGACCTTTAAAATCGGCAATACTTTAAGGTGACTGGCCTATGAAGAGGATGACCATGGAAGTGGACAGTCCTTAAAGATGCATTATTGTGTGTGGGTGGCCTTCTAAGAGACAACCCTGGGAATGGACAGACCTTTGGAAATGTCAATGTGGCTTATGAAGTGGAAATCCACTTGAACATGTGACATGTTTTGATGACTGGCCCTTTAAGAGGCAGACCCTAGATATGGACAAACCCTTGAAGAGGTGACAAATTTAGGGAATTATGTCCTTTAAGAGGTTGACCAGGGTTGTGTACAAACCCTTGAAACAACAGTATTTTAAGTGTACTGGCCCTTTAAGAGGTGGACCTGGGAAGCTTACAGACCTTTAAAATTGGCAATACTTTAAGGTGACTGGCCTATGAAGAGGATGACCATGGAAGTGGACAGTCCTTAAAGATGCATTATTGTGTGTGGGTGGCCTTCTAAGAGACAACCCTGGGAATGGACAGACCTTTGGAAATGTCAATGTGGCTTATGAAGTGGAAAGCCACTTGAACATGTGACATGTTTTGCGGACTGGCCCTTTAAGAGGCAGACCCTAGAAGTGGACAAACCCTTGAAGAGGTGACAAATTTAGGGAATTATGTCCTTTAAGAGGTTGACCAGGGTTGTGTACAAACCCTCAAAACAACAGCATTTTAAGTGTACTGGCCCTTTAAGAGGTGGACCTGGGAAGCTTACGGACCTTTAAAATTGGCAATACTTTAAGGTGACTGGCCTATGAAGAGGATGACCATGGAAGTGGACAGTCCTTAAAGATGCATTATTGTGTGTGGGTGGCCTTCTAAGAGACAACCCTGGGAATGGACAGACCTTTGGAAATGTCAATGTGGCTTATGAAGTGGAAAGCCACTTGAACATGTGACATGTTTTGCGGACTGGCCCTTTAAGAGGCAGACCCTAGAAGTGGACACACCCTTGAAGAGGTGACAAATTTAGGGAATTATGTCCTTTAAGAGGTTGACCAGGGTTGTGTACAAACCCTCAAAACAACAGCATTTTAAGTGTACTGGCCCTTTAAGAGGTGGACCTGGGAAGCTTACGGACCTTTAAAATTGGCAATACTTTAAGGTGACTGGCCTATGAAGAGGATGACCATGGAAGTGGACAGTCCTTAAAGATGCATTATTGTGTGTGGGTGGCCATCTAAGAGACAACCCTGGGAATGGACAGACCTTTGGAAATGTCAATGTGGCTTATGAGGTGGAAAGCCACTTGAACATGTGACATGTTTTGATGACTGGCCCTTTAAGAGGCAGACCCTAGAAGTGGACAAACCCTTGAAGAGGTGACAAATTTAGGGAATTATGTCCTTTAAGAGGTTGACCAGGGTTGTGTACAAACCCTCAAAACAACAGCATTTTAAGTGTACTGGCCCTTTAAGAGGTGGACCTGGGAAGCTTACGGACCTTTAAAATTGGCAATACTTTAAGGTGACTGGCCTATGAAGAGGATGACCATGGAAGTGGACAGTCCTTAAAGATGCATTATTGTGTGTGGGTGGCCTTCTAAGAGACAACCCTGGGAATGGACAGACCTTTGGAAATGTCAATGTGGCTTATGAAGTGGAAAGCCACTTGAACATGTGACATGTTTTGCGGACTGGCCCTTTAAGAGGCAGACCCTAGAAGTGGACAAACCCTTGAAGAGGTGACAAATTTAGGGAATTATGTCCTTTAAGAGGTTGACCAGGGTTGTGTACAAACCCTCGAAACAACAGCATTTTAAGTGTACTGGCCCTTTAAGAGGTGGACCTGGGAAGCTTACAGACCTTTAAAATTGGCAATACTTTAAGGTGACTGGCCTATGAAGAGGATGACCATGGAAGTGGACAGTCCTTAAAGATGCATTATTGTGTGTGGGTGGCCTTCTAAGAGACAACCCTGGGAATGGACAGACCTTTGGAAATGTCAATGTGGCTTATGAAGTGGAAAGCCACTTGAACATGTGACATGTTTTGATGACTGGCCCTTTAAGAGGCAGACCCTAGAAGTGGACAAACCCTTGAAGAGGTGACAAATTTAGGGAATTATGTCCTTTAAGAGGTTGACCAGGGTTGTGTACAAACCCTTGAAACAACAGCATTTTAAGTGTACTGGCCCTTTAAGAGGTGGACCTGGGAAGCTTACAGACCTTTAAAATTGGCAATACTTTAAGGTGACTGGCCTATGAAGAGGATGACCATGGAAGTGGACAGTCCTTAAAGATGCATTATTGTGTGTGGGTGGCCTTCTAAGAGACAACCCTGGGAATGGACAGACCTTTGGAAATGTCAATGTGGCTTATGAAGTGGAAAGCCACTTGAACATGTGACATGTTTTGATGACTGGCCCTTTAAGAGGCAGACCCTAGAAGTGGACAAACCCTTGAAGAGGTGACAAATTTAGGGAATTATGTCCTTTAAGAGGTTGACCAGGGTTGAGTACAAACCCTTGAAACAACAGCATTTTAAGTGTACTGGCCCTTTAAGAGGTGGACCTGGGAAGCTTACAGACCTTTAAAATTGACAATACTTTAAGGTGACTGGCCTATGAAGAGGATGACCATGGAAGTGGACAGTCCTTAAAGATGCATTATTGTGTGTGGGTGGCCTTCTAAGAGACAACCCTGGGAATGGACAGACCTTTGGAAATGTCAATGTGGCTTATGAAGTGGAAAGCCACTTGAACATGTGACATGTTTTGCGGACTGGCCCTTTAAGAGGCAGACCCTAGAAGTGGACAAACCCTTGAAGAGGTGACAAATTTAGGGAATTATGTCCTTTAAGAGGTTGACCAGGGTTGTGTACAAACCCTCAAAACAACAGCATTTTAAGTGTACTGGCCCTTTAAGAGGTGGACCTGGGAAGCTTACGGACCTTTAAAATTGGCAATACTTTAAGGTGACTGGCCTATGAAGAGGATGACCATGGAAGTGGACAGTCCTTAAAGATGCATTATTGTGTGTGGGTGGCCTTCTAAGAGACAACCCTGGGAATGGACAGACCTTTGGAAATGTCAATGTGGCTTATGAAGTGGAAAGCCACTTGAACATGTGACATGTTTTGATGACTGGCCCTTTAAGAGGCAGATCCTAGAAGTGGACAAACCCTTGAAGAGGTGACAAATTTAGGGAATTATGTCCTTTAAGAGGTTGACCAGGGTTGTGTACAAACCCTTGAAACAACAGCATTTTAAGTGTACTGGCCCTTTAAGAGGTGGACCTGGGAAGCTTACAGACCTTTAAAATTGGCAATACTTTAAGGTGACTGGCCTATGAAGAGGATGACCATGGAAGTGGACAGTCCTTAAAGATGCATTATTGTGTGTGGGTGGCCTTCTAAGAGACAACCCTGGGAATGGACAGACCTTTGGAAATGTCAATGTGGCTTATGAAGTGGAAAGCCACTTGAACATGTGACATGTTTTGATGACTGGCCCTTTAAGAGGCAGACCCTAGAAGTGGACAAACCCTTGAAGAGGTGACAAATTTAGGGAATTATGTCCTTTAAGAGGTTGACCAGGGTTGTGTACAAACCCTTGAAACAACAGTATTTTAAGTGTACTGGCCCTTTAAGAGGTGGACCTGGGAAGCTTACAGACCTTTAAAATTGGCAATACTTTAAGGTGACTGGCCTATGAAGAGGATGACCATGGAAGTGGACAGTCCTTAAAGATGCATTATTGTGTGTGGGTGGCCTTCTAAGAGACAACCCTGGGAATGGACAGACCTTTGGAAATGTCAATGTGGCTTATGAAGTGGAAAGCCACTTGAACATGTGACATGTTTTGCGGACTGGCCCTTTAAGAGGCAGACCCTAGAAGTGGACAAACCCTTGAAGAGGTGACATATTTAGGGAATTATGTCCTTTAAGAGGTTGACCAGGGTTGTGTACAAACCCTCGAAACAACAGCATTTTAAGTGTACTGGCCCTTTAAGAGGTGGACCTGGGAAGCTTACGGACCTTTAAAATTGGCAATACTTTAAGGTGACTGGCCTATGAAGAGGATGACCATGGAAGTGGACAGTCCTTAAAGATGCATTATTGTGTGTGGGTGGCCTTCTAAGAGACAACCCTGGGAATGGACAGACCTTTGGAAATGTCAATGTGGCTTATGAAGTGGAAAGCCACTTGAACATGTGACATGTTTTGATGACTGGCCCTTTAAGAGGCAGACCCTAGAAGTGGACAAACCCTTGAAGAGGTGACAAATTTAGGGAATTATGTCCTTTAAGAGGTTGACCAGGGTTGTGTACAAACCCTCGAAACAACAGCATTTTAAGTGTACTGGCCCTTTAAGAGGTGGACCTGGGAAGCTTACAGACCTTTAAAATTGGCAATACTTTAAGGTGACTGGCCTATGAAGAGGATGACCATGGAAGTGGACAGTCCTTAAAGATGCATTATTGTGTGTGGGTGGCCTTCTAAGAGACAACCCTGGGAATGGACAGACCTTTGGAAATGTCAATGTGGCTTATGAAGTGGAAAGCCACTTGAACATGTGACATGTTTTGATGACTGGCCCTTTAAGAGGCAGACCCTAGAAGTGGACAAACCCTTGAAGAGGTGACAAATTTAGGGAATTATGTCCTTTAAGAGGTTGACCAGGGTTGTGTACAAACCCTCGAAACAACAGCATTTTAAGTGTACTGGCCCTTTAAGAGGTGGACCTGGGAAGCTTTGCAGACCTTTAAAATTGGCAATACTTTAAGGTGACTGGCCTATGAAGAGGATGACCATGGAAGTGGACAGTCCTTAAAGATGCATTATTGTGTGTGGGTGGCCTTCTAAGAGACAACCCTGGGAATGGACAGACCTTTGGAAATGTCAATGTGGCTTATGAAGTGGAAAGCCACTTGAACATGTGACATGTTTTGCGGACTGGCCCTTTAAGAGGCAGACCCTAGAAGTGGACAAACCCTTGAAGAGGTGACAAATTTAGGGAATTATGTCCTTTAAGAGGTTGACCAGGGTTGTGTACAAACCCTTGAAACAACAGCATTTTAAGTGTACTGGCCCTTTAAGAGGTGGACCTGGGAAGCTTACAGACCTTTAAAATTGGCAATACTTTAAGGTGACTGGCCTATGAAGAGGATGACCATGGAAGTGGACAGTCCTTAAAGATGCATTATTGTGTGTGGGTGGCCTTCTAAGAGACAACCCTGGGAATGGACAGACCTTTGGAAATGTCAATGTGGCTTATGAAGTGGAAAGCCACTTGAACATGTGACATGTTTTGATGACTGGCACTTTAAGAGGCAGACCCTAGAAGTGGACAAACCCTTGAAGAGGTGACAAATTTAGGGAATTATGTCCTTTAAGAGGTTGACCAGGGTTGTGTACAAACCCTCGAAACAACAGCATTTTAAGTGTACTGGCCCTTTAAGAGGTGGACCTGGGAAGCTTACAGACCTTTAAAATTGGCAATACTTTAAGGTGACTGGCCTATGAAGAGGATGACCATGGAAGTGGACAGTCCTTAAAGATGCATTATTGTGTGTGGGTGGCCTTCTAAGAGACAACCCTGGGAATGGACAGACCTTTGGAAATGTCAATGTGGCTTATGAAGTGGAAAGCCACTTGAACATGTGACATGTTTTGATGACTGGCCCTTTAAGAGGCAGACCCTAGAAGTGGACAAACCCTTGAAGAGGTGACAAATTTAGGGAATTATGTCCTTTAAGAGGTTGACCAGGGTTGTGTACAAACCCTTGAAACAACAGCATTTTAAGTGTACTGGCCCTTTAAGAGGTGGACCTGGGAAGCTTACAGACCTTTAAAATTGGCAATACTTTAAGGTGACTGGCCTATGAAGAGGATGACCATGGAAGTGGACAGTCCTTAAAGATGCATTATTGTGTGTGGGTGGCCTTCTAAGAGACAACCCTGGGAATGGACAGACCTTTGGAAATGTCAATGTGGCTTATGAAGTGGAAAGCCACTTGAACATGTGACATGTTTTGCGGACTGGCCCTTTAAGAGGCAGACCCTAGAAGTGGACAAACCCTTGAAGAGGTGACAAATTTAGGGAATTATGTCCTTTAAGAGGTTGACCAGGGTTGTGTACAAACCCTTGAAACAACAGCATTTTAAGTGTACTGGCCCTTTAAGAGGTGGACCTGGGAAGCTTACAGACCTTTAAAATTGGCAATACTTTAAGGTGACTGGCCTATGAAGAGGATGACCATGGAAGTGGACAGTCCTTAAAGATGCATTATTGTGTGTGGGTGGCCTTCTAAGAGACAACCCTGGGAATGGACAGACCTTTGGAAATGTCAATGTGGCTTATGAGGTGGAAAGCCACTTGAACATGTGACATGTTTTGCGGACTGGCCCTTTAAGAGGCAGACCCTAGAAGTGGACAAACCCTTGAAGAGGTGACAAATTTAGGGAATTATGTCCTTTAAGAGGTTGACCAGGGTTGTGTACAAACCCTTGAAACAACAGCATTTTAAGTGTACTGGCCCTTTAAGAGGTGGACCTGGGAAGCTTACAGACCTTTAAAATTGGCAATACTTTAAGGTGACTGGCCTATGAAGAGGATGACCATGGAAGTGGACAGTCCTTAAAGATGCATTATTGTGTGTGGGTGGCCTTCTAAGAGACAACCCTGGGAATGGACAGACCTTTGGAAATGTCAATGTGGCTTATGAGGTGGAAAGCCACTTGAACATGTGACATGTTTTGCGGACTGGCCCTTTAAGAGGCAGACCCTAGAAGTGGACAAACCCTTGAAGAGGTGACAAATTTAGGGAATTATGTCCTTTAAGAGGTTGACCAGGGTTGTGTACAAACCCTTGAAACAACAGCATTTTAAGTGTACTGGCCCTTTAAGAGGTGGACCTGGGAAGCTTACAGACCTTTAAAATTGGCAATACTTTAAGGTGACTGGCCTATGAAGAGGATGACCATGGAAGTGGACAGTCCTTAAAGATGCATTATTGTGTGTGGGTGGCCTTCTAAGAGACAACCCTGGGAATGGACAGACCTTTGGAAATGTCAATGTGGCTTATGAAGTGGAAAGCCACTTGAACATGTGACATGTTTTGCGGACTGGCCCTTTAAGAGGCAGACCCTAGAAGTGGACAAACCCTTGAAGAGGTGACAAATTTAGGGAATTATGTCCTTTAAGATGTTGACCAGGGTTGTGTACAAACCCTCAAAACAACAGCATTTTAAGTGTACTGGCCCTTTAAGAGGTGGACCTGGGAAGCTTACGGACCTTTAAAATTGGCAATACTTTAAGGTGACTGGCCTATGAAGAGGATGACCATGGAAGTGGACAGTCCTTAAAGATGCATTATTGTGTGTGGGTGGCCTTCTAAGAGACAACCCTGGGAATGGACAGACCTTTGGAAATGTCAATGTGGCTTATGAAGTGGAAAGCCACTTGAACATGTGACATGTTTTGCGGACTGGCCCTTTAAGAGGCAGACCCTAGAAGTGGACAAACCCTTGAAGAGGTGACAAATTTAGGGAATTATGTCCTTTAAGAGGTTGACCAGGGTTGTGTACAAACCCTTGAAACAACAGCATTTTAAGTGTACTGGCCCTTTAAGAGGTGGACCTGGGAAGCTTACAGACCTTTAAAATTGGCAATACTTTAAGGTGACTGGCCTATGAAGAGGATGACCATGGAAGTGGACAGTCCTTAAAGATGCATTATTGTGTGTGGGTGGCCTTCTAAGAGACAACCCTGGGAATGGACAGACCTTTGGAAATGTCAATGTGGCTTATGAAGTGGAAAGCCACTTGAACATGTGACATGTTTTGCGGACTGGCCCTTTAAGAGGCAGACCCTAGAAGTGGACAAACCCTTGAAGAGGTGACAAATTTAGGGAATTATGTCCTTTAAGAGGTTGACCAGGGTTGTGTACAAACCCTCAAAACAACAGCATTTTAAGTGTTCTGGCCCTTTAAGAGGTGGACCTGGGAAGCTTACGGACCTTTAAAATTGGCAATACTTTAAGGTGACTGGCCTATGAAGAGGATGACCATGGAAGTGGACAGTCCTTAAAGATGCATTATTGTGTGTGGGTGGCCTTCTAAGAGACAACCCTGGGAATGGACAGACCTTTGGAAATGTCAATGTGGCTTATGAAGTGGAAAGCCACTTGAACATGTGACATGTTTTGATGACTGGCCCTTTAAGAGGCAGACCCTAGAAGTGGACAAACCCTTGAAGAGGTGACAAATTTAGGGAATTATGTCCTTTAAGAGGTTGACCAGGGTTGTGTACAAACCCTTGAAACAACAGCATTTTAAGTGTACTGGCCCTTTAAGAGGTGGACCTGGGAAGCTTACAGACCTTTAAAATTGGCAATACTTTAAGGTGACTGGCCTATGAAGAGGATGACCATGGAAGTGGACAGTCCTTAAAGATGCATTATTGTGTGTGGGTGGCCTTCTAAGAGACAACCCTGGGAATGGACAGACCTTTGGAAATGTCAATGTGGCTTATGAAGTGGAAAGCCACTTGAACATGTGACATGTTTTGATGACTGGCCCTTTAAGAGGCAGACCCTAGAAGTGGACAAACCCTTGAAGAGGTGACAAATTTAGGGAATTATATCCTTTAAGAGGTTGACCAGGGTTGTGTACAAACCCTCGAAACAACAGCATTTTAAGTGTACTGGCCCTTTAAGAGGTGGACCTGGGAAGCTTACAGACCTTTAAAATTGGCAATACTTTAAGGTGACTGGCCTATGAAGAGGATGACCATGGAAGTGGACAGTCCTTAAAGATGCATTATTGTGTGTGGGTGGCCTTCTAAGAGACAACCCTGGGAATGGACAGACCTTTGGAAATGTCAATGTGGCTTATGAGGTGGAAAGCCACTTGAACATGTGACATGTTTTGCGGACTGGCCCTTTAAGAGGCAGACCCTAGAAGTGGACAAACCCTTGAAGAGGTGACATATTTAGGGAATTATGTCCTTTAAGAGGTTGACCAGGGTTGTGTACAAACCCTCGAAACAACAGCATTTTAAGTGTACTGGCCCTTTAAGAGGTGGACCTGGGAAGCTTACAGACCTTTAAAATTGGCAATACTTTAAGGTGACTGGCCTATGAAGAGGATGACCATGGAAGTGGACAGTCCTTAAAGATGCATTATTGTGTGTGGGTGGCCTTCTAAGAGACAACCCTGGGAATGGACAGACCTTTGGAAATGTCAATGTGGCTTATGAAGTGGAAAGCCACTTGAACATGTGACATGTTTTGATGACTGGCCCTTTAAGAGGCAGACCCTAGAAGTGGACAAACCCTTGAAGAGGTGACAAATTTAGGGAATTATGTCCTTTAAGAGGTTGACCAGGGTTGTGTACAAACCCTTGAAACAACAGCATTTTAAGTGTACTGGCCCTTTAAGAGGTGGACCTGGGAAGCTTACAGACCTTTAAAATTGGCAATACTTTAAGGTGACTGGCCTATGAAGAGGATGACCATGGAAGTGGACAGTCCTTAAAGATGCATTATTGTGTGTGGGTGGCCTTCTAAGAGACAACCCTGGGAATGGACAGACCTTTGGAAATGTCAATGTGGCTTATGAAGTGGAAAGCCACTTGAACATGAGACATGTTTTGATGACTGGCCCTTTAAGAGGCAGACCCTAGAAGTGGACAAACCCTTGAAGAGGTGACAAATTTAGGGAATTATGTCCTTTAAGAGGTTGACCAGGGTTGAGTACAAACCCTTGAAACAACAGCATTTTAAGTGTACTGGCCCTTTAAGAGGTGGACCTGGGAAGCTTACAGACCTTTAAAATTGGCAATACTTTAAGGTGACTGGCCTATGAAGAGGATGACCATGGAAGTGGACAGTCCTTAAAGATGCATTATTGTGTGTGGGTGGCCTTCTAAGAGACAACCCTGGGAATGGACAGACCTTTGGAAATGTCAATGTGGCTTATGAAGTGGAAAGCCACTTGAACATGTGACATGTTTTGCGGACTGGCCCTTTAAGAGGCAGACCCTAGAAGTGGACAAACCCTTGAAGAGGTGACAAATTTAGGGAATTATGTCCTTTAAGAGGTTGACCAGGGTTGTGTACAAACCCTCGAAACAACAGCATTTTAAGTGTACTGGCCCTTTAAGAGGTGGACCTGGGAAGCTTACGGACCTTTAAAATTGGCAATACTTTAAGGTGACTGGCCTATGAAGAGGATGACCATGGAAGTGGACAGTCCTTAAAGATGCATTATTGTGTGTGGGTGGTCTTCTAAGAGACAACCCTGGGAATGGATAGACCTTTGGAAATGTCAATGTGGCTTATGAAGTGGAAAGCCACTTGAACATGTGACATGTTTTGCGGACTGGCCCTTTAAGAGGCAGACCCTAGAAGTGGACAAACCCTTGAAGAGGTGACAAATTTAGGGAATTATGTCCTTTAAGAGGTTGACCAGGGTTGTGTACAAACCCTCAAAACAACAGCATTTTAAGTGTACTGGCCCTTTAAGAGGTGGACCTGGGAAGCTTACGGACCTTTAAAATTGGCAATACTTTAAGGTGACTGGCCTATGAAGAGGATGACCATGGAAGTGGACAGTCCTTAAAGATGCATTATTGTGTGTGGGTGGCCTTCTAAGAGACAACCCTGGGAATGGACAGACCTTTGGAAATGTCAATGTGGCTTATGAAGTGGAAAGCCACTTGAACATGTGACATGTTTTGCGGACTGGCCCTTTAAGAGGCAGACCCTAGAAGTGGACAAACCCTTGAAGAGGTGACAAATTTAGGGAATTATGTCCTTTAAGAGGTTGACCAGGGTTGTGTACAAACCCTCGAAACAACAGCATTTTAAGTGTACTGGCCCTTTAAGAGGTGGACCTGGGAAGCTTACGGACCTTTAAAATTGGCAATACTTTAAGGTGACTGGCCTATGAAGAGGATGACCATGGAAGTGGACAGTCCTTAAAGATGCATTATTGTGTGTGGGTGGCCTTCTAAGAGACAACCCTGGGAATGGACAGACCTTTGGAAATGTCAATGTGGCTTATGAAGTGGAAAGCCACTTGAACATGAGACATGTTTTGATGACTGGCCCTTTAAGAGGCAGACCCTAGAAGTGGACAAACCCTTGAAGAGGTGACAAATTTAGGGAATTATGTCCTTTAAGAGGTTGACCAGGGTTGAGTACAAACCCTTGAAACAACAGCATTTTAAGTGTACTGGCCCTTTAAGAGGTGGACCTGGGAAGCTTACAGACCTTTAAAATTGGCAATACTTTAAGGTGACTGGCCTATGAAGAGGATGACCATGGAAGTGGACAGTCCTTAAAGATGCATTATTGTGTGTGGGTGGCCTTCTAAGAGACAACCCTGGGAATGGACAGACCTTTGGAAATGTCAATGTGGCTTATGAAGTGGAAAGCCACTTGAACATGTGACATGTTTTGCGGACTGGCCCTTTAAGAGGCAGACCCTAGAAGTGGACAAACCCTTGAAGAGGTGACAAATTTAGGGAATTATGTCCTTTAAGAGGTTGACCAGGGTTGTGTACAAACCCTCGAAACAACAGCATTTTAAGTGTACTGGCCCTTTAAGAGGTGGACCTGGGAAGCTTACGGACCTTTAAAATTGGCAATACTTTAAGGTGACTGGCCTATGAAGAGGATGACCATGGAAGTGGACAGTCCTTAAAGATGCATTATTGTGTGTGGGTGGCCTTCTAAGAGACAACCCTGGGAATGGATAGACCTTTGGAAATGTCAATGTGGCTTATGAAGTGGAAAGCCACTTGAACATGTGACATGTTTTGCGGACTGGCCCTTTAAGAGGCAGACCCTAGAAGTGGACAAACCCTTGAAGAGGTGACAAATTTAGGGAATTATGTCCTTTAAGAGGTTGACCAGGGTTGTGTACAAACCCTCAAAACAACAGTATTTTAAGTGTACTGGCCCTTTAAGAGGTGGACCTGGGAAGCTTACGGACCTTTAAAATTGGCAATACTTTAAGGTGACTGGCCTATGAAGAGGATGACCATGGAAGTGGACAGTCCTTAAAGATGCATTATTGTGTGTGGGTGGCCTTCTAAGAGACAACCCTGGGAATGGACAGACCTTTGGAAATGTCAATGTGGCTTATGAAGTGGAAAGCCACTTGAACATGTGACATGTTTTGCGGACTGGCCCTTTAAGAGGCAGACCCTAGAAGTGGACAAACCCTTGAAGAGGTGACAAATTTAGGGAATTATGTCCTTTAAGAGGTTGACCAGGGTTGTGTACAAACCCTTGAAACAACAGCATTTTAAGTGTACTGGCCCTTTAAGAGGTGGACCTGGGAAGCTTACAGACCTTTAAAATTGGCATACTTTAAGGTGACTGGCCTATGAAGAGGATGACCATGGAAGTGGACAGTCCTTAAAGATGCATTATTGTGTGTGGGTGGCCTTCTAAGAGACAACCCTGGGAATGGACAGACCTTTGGAAATGTCAATGTGGCTTATGAAGTGGAAAGCCACTTGAACATGTGACATGTTTTGCGGACTGGCCCTTTAAGAGGCAGACCCTAGAAGTGGACAAACCCTTGAAGAGGTGACAAATTTAGGGAATTATGTCCTTTAAGAGGTTGACCAGGGTTGTGTACAAACCCTTGAAACAACAGCATTTTAAGTGTACTGGCCCTTTAAGAGGTGGACCTGGGAAGCTTACAGACCTTTAAAATTGGCAATACTTTAAGGTGACTGGCCTATGAAGAGGATGACCATGGAAGTGGACAGTCCTTAAAGATGCATTATTGTGTGTGGGTGTCCTTCTAAGAGACAACCCTGGGAATGGACAGACCTTTGGAAATGTCAATGTGGCTTATGAAGTGGAAAGCCACTTGAACATGTGACATGTTTTGATGACTGGCCCTTTAAGAGGCAGACCCTAGAAGTGGACAAACCCTTGAAGAGGTGACAAATTTAGGGAATTATGTCCTTTAAGAGGTTGACCAGGGTTGTGTACAAACCCTCGAAACAACAACATTTTAAGTGTACTGGCCCTTTAAGAGGTGGACCTGGGAAGCTTACAGACCTTTAAAATTGGCATACTTTAAGGTGACTGGCCTATGAAGAGGATGACCATGGAAGTGGACAGTCCTTAAAGATGCATTATTGTGTGTGGGTGGCCTTCTAAGAGACAACCCTGGGAATGGACAGACCTTTGGAAATGTCAATGTGGCTTATGAAGTGGAAAGCCACTTGAACATGTGACATGTTTTGCGGACTGGCCCTTTAAGAGGCAGACCCTAGAAGTGGACAAACCCTTGAAGAGGTGACAAATTTAGGGAATTATGTCCTTTAAGAGGTTGACCAGGGTTGTGTACAAACCCTTGAAACAACAGCATTTTAAGTGTACTGGCCCTTTAAGAGGTGGACCTGGGAAGCTTACAGACCTTTAAAATTTGCAATACTTTAAGGTGACTGGCCTATAAAGAGGATGACCATGGAAGTGGACAGTCCTTAAAGATGCATTATTGTGTGTGGGTGGCCTTCTAAGAGACAACCCTGGGAATGGACAGACCTTTGGAAATGTCAATGTGGCTTATGAAGTGGAAAGCCACTTGAACATGTGACATGTTTTGCGGACTGGCCCTTTAAGAGGCAGACCCTAGAAGTGGACAAACCCTTGAAGAGGTGACAAATTTAGGGAATTATGTCCTTTAAGAGGTTGACCAGGGTTGTGTACAAACCCTCGAAACAACAGCATTTTAAGTGTACTGGCCCTTTAAGAGGTGGACCTGGGAAGCTTACAGACCTTTAAAATTGGCAATACTTTAAGGTGACTGGCCTATGAAGAGGATGACCATGGAAGTGGACAGTCCTTAAAGATGCATTATTGTGTGTGGGTGGCCTTCTAAGAGACAACCCTGGGAATGGACAGACCTTTGGAAATGTCAATGTGGCTTATGAAGTGGAAAGCCACTTGAACATGTGACATGTTTTGATGACTGGCCCTTTAAGAGGCAGACCCTAGAAGTGGACAAACCCTTGAAGAGGTGACAAATTTAGGGAATTATGTCCTTTAAGAGGTTGACCAGGGTTGTGTACAAACCCTCGAAACAACAACATTTTAAGTGTACTGGCCCTTTAAGAGGTGGACCTGGGAAGCTTACAGACCTTTAAAATTGGCAATACTTTAAGGTGACTGGCCTATGAAGAGGATGACCATGGAAGTGGACAGTCCTTAAAGATGCATTATTGTGTGTGAGTGGCCTTCTAAGAGACAACCCTGGGAATGGACAGACCTTTGGAAATGTCAATGTGGCTTATGAAGTGGAAAGCCACTTGAACATGTGACATGTTTTGATGACTGGCCCTTTAAGAGGCAGACCCTAGAAGTGGACAAACCCTTGAAGAGGTGACAAATTTAGGGAATTATGTCCTTTAAGAGGTTGACCAGGGTTGTGTACAAACCCTCGAAACAACAGCATTTTAAGTGTACTGGCCCTTTAAGAGGTGGACCTGGGAAGCTTACAGACCTTTAAAATTGGCAATACTTTAAGGTGACTGGCCTATGAAGAGGATGACCATGGAAGTGGACAGTCCTTAAAGATGCATTATTGTGTGTGGGTGGCCTTCTAAGAGACAACCCTGGGAATGGACAGACCTTTGGAAATGTCAATGTGGCTTATGAAGTGGAAAGCCACTTGAACATGTGACATGTTTTGATGACTGGCCCTTTAAGAGGCAGACCCTAGAAGTGGACAAACCCTTGAAGAGGTGACAAATTTAGGGAATTATGTCCTTTAAGAGGTTGACCAGGGTTGTGTACAAACCCTTGAAACAACAGCATTTTAAGTGTACTGGCCCTTTAAGAGGTGGACCTGGGAAGCTTACAGACCTTTAAAATTGGCAATACTTTAAGGTGACTGGCCTATGAAGAGGATGACCATGGAAGTGGACAGTCCTTAAAGATGCATTATTGTGTGTGGGTGGCCTTCTAAGAGACAACCCTGGGAATGGACAGACCTTTGGAAATGTCAATGTGGCTTATGAAGTGGAAAGCCACTTGAACATGTGACATGTTTTGATGACTGGCCCTTTAAGAGGCAGACCCTAGAAGTGGACAAACCCTTGAAGAGGTGACAAATTTAGGGAATTATGTCCTTTAAGAGGTTGACCAGGGTTGTGTACAAACCCTTGAAACAACAGCATTTTAAGTGTACTGGCCCTTTAAGAGGTGGACCTGGGAAGCTTACAGACCTTTAAAATTGGCAATACTTTAAGGTGACTGGCCTATGAAGAGGATGACCATGGAAGTGGACAGTCCTTAAAGATGCATTATTGTGTGTGGGTGGCCTTCTAAGAGACAACCCTGGGAATGGACAGACCTTTGGAAATGTCAATGTGGCTTATGAAGTGGAAAGCCACTTGAACATGTGACATGTTTTGATGACTGGCCCTTTAAGAGGCAGACCCTAGAAGTGGACAAACCCTTGAAGAGGTGACAAATTTAGGGAATTATGTCCTTTAAGAGGTTGACCAGGGTTGTGTACAAACCCTTGAAACAACAGCATTTTAAGTGTACTGGCCCTTTAAGAGGTGGACCTGGGAAGCTTACAGACCTTTAAAATTGGCAATACTTTAAGGTGACTGGCCTATGAAGAGGATGACCATGGAAGTGGACAGTCCTTAAAGATGCATTATTGTGTGTGGGTGGCCTTCTAAGAGACAACCCTGGGAATGGACAGACCTTTGGAAATGTCAATGTGGCTTATGAAGTGGAAAGCCACTTGAACATGTGACATGTTTTGCGGACTGGCCCTTTAAGAGGCAGACCCTAGAAGTGGACAAACCCTTGAAGAGGTGACAAATTTAGGGAATTATGTCCTTTAAGAGGTTGACCAGGGTTGTGTACAAACCCTTGAAACAACAGCATTTTAAGTGTACTGGCCCTTTAAGAGGTGGACCTGGGAAGCTTACAGACCTTTAAAATTGGCAATACTTTAAGGTGACTGGCCTATGAAGAGGATGACCATGGAAGTGGACAGTCCTTAAAGATGCATTATTGTGTGTGGGTGGCCTTCTAAGAGACAACCCTGGGAATGGACAGACCTTTGGAAATGTCAATGTGGCTTATGAAGTGGAAAGCCACTTGAACATGTGACATGTTTTGCGGACTGGCCCTTTAAGAGGCAGACCCTAGAAGTGGACAAACCCTTGAAGAGGTGACAAATTTAGGGAATTATGTCCTTTAAGAGGTTGACCAGGGTTGTGTACAAACCCTTGAAACAACAGCATTTTAAGTGTACTGGCCCTTTAAGAGGTGGACCTGGGAAGCTTACAGACCTTTAAAATTGGCAATACTTTAAGGTGACTGGCCTATGAAGAGGATGACCATGGAAGTGGACAGTCCTTAAAGATGCATTATTGTGTGTGGGTGGCCTTCTAAGAGACAACCCTGGGAATGGACAGACCTTTGGAAATGTCAATGTGGCTTATGAAGTGGAAAGCCACTTGAACATGTGACATGTTTTGCGGACTGGCCCTTTAAGAGGCAGACCCTAGAAGTGGACAAACCCTTGAAGAGGTGACAAATTTAGGGAATTATGTCCTTTAAGAGGTTGACCAGGGTTGTGTACAAACCCTCGAAACAACAGCATTTTAAGTGTACTGGCCCTTTAAGAGGTGGACCTGGGAAGCTTACAGACCTTTAAAATTGGCAATACTTTAAGGTGACTGGCCTATGAAGAGGATGACCATGGAAGTGGACAGTCCTTAAAGATGCATTATTGTGTGTGGGTGGCCTTCTAAGAGACAACCCTGGGAATGGACAGACCTTTGGAAATGTCAATGTGGCTTATGAAGTGGAAAGCCACTTGAACATGTGACATGTTTTGCGGACTGGCCCTTTAAGAGGCAGACCCTAGAAGTGGACAAACCCTTGAAGAGGTGACAAATTTAGGGAATTATGTCCTTTAAGAGGTTGACCAGGGTTGTGTACAAACCCTCAAAACAACAGCATTTTAAGTGTACTGGCCCTTTAAGAGGTGGACCGGGGAAGCTTACGGACCTTTAAAATTGGCAATACTTTAAGGTGACTGGCCTATGAAGAGGATGACCATGGAAGTGGACAGTCCTTAAAGATGCATTATTGTGTGTGGGTGGCCTTCTAAGAGACAACCCTGGGAATGGACAGACCTTTGGAAATGTCAATGTGGCTTATGAAGTGGAAAGCCACTTGAACATGTGACATGTTTTGATGACTGGCCCTTTAAGAGGCAGACCCTAGAAGTGGACAAACCCTTGAAGAGGTGACAAATTTAGGGAATTATGTCCTTTAAGAGGTTGACCAGGGTTGTGTACAAACCCTTGAAACAACAGCATTTTAAGTGTACTGGCCCTTTAAGAGGTGGACCTGGGAAGCTTACAGACCTTTAAAATTGGCAATACTTTAAGGTGACTGGCCTATGAAGAGGATGACCATGGAAGTGGACAGTCCTTAAAGATGCATTATTGTGTGTGGGTGGCCTTCTAAGAGACAACCCTGGGAATGGACAGACCTTTGGAAATGTCAATGTGGCTTATGAAGTGGAAAGCCACTTGAACATGTGACATGTTTTGATGACTGGCCCTTTAAGAGGCAGACCCTAGAAGTGGACAAACCCTTGAAGAGGTGACAAATTTAGGGAATTATGTCCTTTAAGAGGTTGACCAGGGTTGTGTACAAACCCTTGAAACAACAGCATTTTAAGTGTACTGGCCCTTTAAGAGGTGGACCTGGGAAGCTTACAGACCTTTAAAATTGGCAATACTTTAAGGTGACTGGCCTATGAAGAGGATGACCATGGAAGTGGACAGTCCTTAAAGATGCATTATTGTGTGTGGGTGGCCTTCTAAGAGACAACCCTGGGAATGGACAGACCTTTGGAAATGTCAATGTGGCTTATGAAGTGGAAAGCCACTTGAACATGTGACATGTTTTGCGGACTGGCCCTTTAAGAGGCAGACCCTAGAAGTGGACAAACCCTTGAAGAGGTGACAAATTTAGGGAATTATGTCCTTTAAGAGGTTGACCAGGGTTGTGTACAAACCCTTGAAACAACAGCATTTTAAGTGTACTGGCCCTTTAAGAGGTGGACCTGGGAAGCTTACGGACCTTTAAAATTGGCAATACTTTAAGGTGACTGGCCTATGAAGAGGATGACCATGGAAGTGGACAGTCCTTAAAGATGCATTATTGTGTGTGGGTGGCCTTCTAAGAGACAACCCTGGGAATGGACAGACCTTTGGAAATGTCAATGTGGCTTATGAAGTGGAAAGCCACTTGAACATGTGACATGTTTTGCGGACTGGCCCTTTAAGAGGCAGACCCTAGAAGTGGACAAACCCTTGAAGAGGTGACAAATTTAGGGAATTATGTCCTTTAAGAGGTTGACCAGGGTTGTGTACAAACCCTTGAAACAACAGCATTTTAAGTGTACTGGCCCTTTAAGAGGTGGACCTGGGAAGCTTACAGACCTTTAAAATTGGCAATACTTTAAGGTGACTGGCCTATGAAGAGGATGACCATGGAAGTGGACAGTCCTTAAAGATGCATTATTGTGTGTGGGTGGCCTTCTAAGAGACAACCCTGGGAATGGACAGACCTTTGGAAATGTCAATGTGGCTTATGAAGTGGAAAGCCACTTGAACATGTGACATGTTTTGATGACTGGCCCTTTAAGAGGCAGACCCTAGAAGTGGACAAACCCTTGAAGAGGTGACAAATTTAGGGAATTATGTCCTTTAAGAGGTTGACCAGGGTTGTGTACAAACCCTTGAAACAACAGCATTTTAAGTGTACTGGCCCTTTAAGAGGTGGACCTGGGAAGCTTACAGACCTTTAAAATTGGCAATACTTTAAGGTGACTGGCCTATGAAGAGGATGACCATGGAAGTGGACAGTCCTTAAAGATGCATTATTGTGTGTGGGTGGCCTTCTAAGAGACAACCCTGGGAATGGACAGACCTTTGGAAATGTCAATGTGGCTAATGAAGTGGAAAGCCACTTGAACATGTGACATGTTTTGCGGACTGGCCCTTTAAGAGGCAGACCCTAGAAGTGGACAAACCCTTGAAGAGGTGACAAATTTAGGGAATTATGTCCTTTAAGAGGTTGACCAGGGTTGTGTACAATCCCTCGAAACAACAGCATTTTAAGTGTACTGGCCCTTTAAGAGGTGGACCTGGGAAGCTTACAGACCTTTAAAATTGGCAATACTTTAAGGTGACTGGCCTATGAAGAGGATGACCATGGAAGTGGACAGTCCTTAAAGATGCATTATTGTGTGTGGGTGGCCTTCTAAGAGACAACCCTGGGAATGGACAGACCTTTGGAAATGTCAATGTGGCTTATGAAGTGGAAAGCCACTTGAACATGTGACATGTTTTGATGACTGGCCCTTTAAGAGGCAGACCCTAGAAGTGGACAAACCGTTGAAGAGGTGACAAATTTAGGGAATTATGTCCTTTAAGAGGTTGACCAGGGTTGAGTACAAACCCTTGAAACAACAGCATTTTAAGTATACTGGCCCTTTAAGAGGTGGACCTGGGAAGCTTACAGACCTTTAAAATTGGCAATACTTTAAGGTGACTGGCCTATGAAGAGGATGACCATGGAAGTGGACATTCCTTAAAGATGCATTATTGTGTGTGGGTGGCCTTCTAAGAGACAACCCTGGGAATGGACAGACCTTTGGAAATGTCAATGTGGCTTATGAAGTGGAAAGCCACTTGAACATGTGACATGTTTTGATGACTGGCCCTTTAAGAGGCAGACCCTAGAAGTGGACAAACCCTTGAAGAGGTGACAAATTTAGGGAATTATGTCCTTTAAGAGGTTGACCAGGGTTGAGTACAAACCCTTGAAACAACAGCATTTTAAGTGTACTGGCCCTTTAAGAGGTGGACCTGGGAAGCTTACAGACCTTTAAAATTGGCAATACTTTAAGGTGACTGGCCTATGAAGAGGATGACCATGGAAGTGGACAGTCCTTAAAGATGCATTATTGTGTGTGGGTGGCCTTCTAAGAGACAACCCTGGGAATGGACAGACCTTTGGAAATGTCAATGTGGCTTATGAAGTGGAAAGCCACTTGAACATGTGACATGTTTTGCGGACTGGCCCTTTAAGAGGCAGACCCTAGAAGTGGACAAACCCTTGAAGAGGTGACAAATTTAGGGAATTATGTCCTTTAAGAGGTTGACCAGGGTTGTGTACAAACCCTCGAAACAACAGCATTTTAAGTGTACTGGCCCTTTAAGAGGTGGACCTGGGAAGCTTACGGACCTTTAAAATTGGCAATACTTTAAGGTGACTGGCCTATGAAGAGGATGACCATGGAAGTGGACAGTCCTTAAAGATGCATTATTGTGTGTGGGTGGCCTTCTAAGAGACAACCCTGGGAATGGACAGACCTTTGGAAATGTCAATGTGGCTTATGAAGTGGAAAGCCACTTGAACATGAGACATGTTTTGATGACTGGCCCTTTAAGAGGCAGACCCTAGAAGTGGACAAACCCTTGAAGAGGTGACAAATTTAGGGAATTATGTCCTTTAAGAGGTTGACCAGGGTTGAGTACAAACCCTTGAAACAACAGCATTTTAAGTGTACTGGCCCTTTAAGAGGTGGACCTGGGAAGCTTACAGACCTTTAAAATTGGCAATACTTTAAGGTGACTGGCCTATGAAGAGGATGACCATGGAAGTGGACAGTCCTTAAAGATGCATTATTGTGTGTGGGTGGCCTTCTAAGAGACAACCCTGGGAATGGACAGACCTTTGGAAATGTCAATGTGGCTTATGAAGTGGAAAGCCACTTGAACATGTGACATGTTTTGCGGACTGGCCCTTTAAGAGGCAGACCCTAGAAGTGGACAAACCCTTGAAGAGGTGACAAATTTAGGGAATTATGTCCTTTAAGAGGTTGACCAGGGTTGTGTACAAACCCTCAAAACAACAGCATTTTAAGTGTACTGGCCCTTTAAGAGGTGGACCTGGGAAGCTTACGGACCTTTAAAATTGGCAATACTTTAAGGTGACTGGCCTATGAAGAGGATGACCATGGAAGTGGACAGTCCTTAAAGATGCATTATTGTGTGTGGGTGGCCTTCTAAGAGACAACCCTGGGAATGGACAGACCTTTGGAAATGTCAATGTGGCTTATGAAGTGGAAAGCCACTTGAACATGTGACATGTTTTGCGGACTGGCCCTTTAAGAGGCAGACCCTAGAAGTGGACAAACCCTTGAAGAGGTGACAAATTTAGGGAATTATGTCCTTTAAGAGGTTGACCAGGGTTGTGTACAAACCCTCGAAACAACAGCATTTTAAGTGTACTGGCCCTTTAAGAGGTGGACCTGGGAAGCTTACAGACCTTTAAAATTGGCAATACTTTAAGGTGACTGGCCTATGAAGAGGATGACCATGGAAGTGGACAGTCCTTAAAGATGCATTATTGTGTGTGGGTGGCCTTCTAAGAGACAACCCTGGGAATGGACAGACCTTTGGAAATGTCAATGTGGCTTATGAAGTGGAAAGCCACTTGAACATGTGACATGTTTTGCGGACTGGCCCTTTAAGAGGCAGACCCTAGAAGTGGACAAACCCTTGAAGAGGTGACAAATTTAGGGAATTATGTCCTTTAAGAGGTTGACCAGGGTTGTGTACAAACCCTCAAAACAACAGCATTTTAAGTGTACTGGCCCTTTAAGAGGTGGACCGGGGAAGCTTACGGACCTTTAAAATTGGCAATACTTTAAGGTGACTGGCCTATGAAGAGGATGACCATGGAAGTGGACAGTCCTTAAAGATGCATTATTGTGTGTGGGTGGCCTTCTAAGAGACAACCCTGGGAATGGACAGACCTTTGGAAATGTCAATGCGGCTTATGAAGTGGAAAGCCACTTGAACATGTGACATGTTTTGATGACTGGCCCTTTAAGAGGCAGACCCTAGAAGTGGACAAACCCTTGAAGAGGTGACAAATTTAGGGAATTATGTCCTTTAAGAGGTTGACCAGGGTTGTGTACAAACCCTCGAAACAACAGCATTTTAAGTGTACTGGCCCTTTAAGAGGTGGACCTGGGAAGCTTACAGACCTTTAAAATTGGCAATACTTTAAGGTGACTGGCCTATGAAGAGGATGACCATGGAAGTGGACAGTCCTTAAAGATGCATTATTGTGTGTGGGTGGCCTTCTAAGAGACAACCCTGGGAATGGACAGACCTTTGGAAATGTCAATGTGGCTTATGAAGTGGAAAGCCACTTGAACATGTGACATGTTTTGATGACTGGCCCTTTAAGAGGCAGACCCTAGAAGTGGACAAACCCTTGAAGAGGTGACAAATTTAGGGAATTATGTCCTTTAAGAGGTTGACCAGGGTTGAGTACAAACCCTTGAAACAACAGCATTTTAAGTGTACTGGCCCTTTAAGAGGTGGACCTGGGAAGCTTACAGACCTTTAAAATTGGCAATACTTTAAGGTGACTGGCCTATGAAGAGGATGACCATGGAAGTGGACAGTCCTTAAAGATGCATTATTGTGTGTGGGTGGCCTTCTAAGAGACAACCCTGGGAATGGACAGACCTTTGGAAATGTCAATGTGGCTTATGAAGTGGAAAGCCACTTGAACATGTGACATGTTTTGCGGACTGGCCCTTTAAGAGGCAGACCCTAGAAGTGGACAAACCCTTGAAGAGGTGACAAATTTAGGGAATTATGTCCTTTAAGAGGTTGACCAGGGTTGTGTACAAACCCTCGAAACAACAGCATTTTAAGTGTACTGGCCCTTTAAGAGGTGGACCTGGGAAGCTTACAGACCTTTAAAATTGGCAATACTTTAAGGTGACTGGCCTATGAAGAGGATGACCATGGAAGTGGACAGTCCTTAAAGATGCATTATTGTGTGTGGGTGGCCTTCTAAGAGACAACCCTGGGAATGGACAGACCTTTGGAAATGTCAATGTGGCTTATGAAGTGGAAAGCCACTTGAACATGTGACATGTTTTGCGGACTGGCCCTTTAAGAGGCAGACCCTAGAAGTGGACAAACCCTTGAAGAGGTGACAAATTTAGGGAATTATGTCCTTTAAGAGGTTGACCAGGGTTGTGTACAAACCCTCAAAACAACAGCATTTTAAGTGTACTGGCCCTTTAAGAGGTGGACCGGGGAAGCTTACGGACCTTTAAAATTGGCAATACTTTAAGGTGACTGGCCTATGAAGAGGATGACCATGGAAGTGGACAGTCCTTAAAGATGCATTATTGTGTGTGGGTGGCCTTCTAAGAGACAACCCTGGGAATGGACAGACCTTTGGAAATGTCAATGTGGCTTATGAAGTGGAAAGCCACTTGAACATGTGACATGTTTTGATGACTGGCCCTTTAAGAGGCAGACCCTAGAAGTGGACAAACCCTTGAAGAGGTGACAAATTTAGGGAATTATGTCCTTTAAGAGGTTGACCAGGGTTGTGTACAAACCCTCGAAACAACAGCATTTTAAGTGTACTGGCCCTTTAAGAGGTGGACCTGGGAAGCTTACAGACCTTTAAAATTGGCAATACTTTAAGGTGACTGGCCTATGAAGAGGATGACCATGGAAGTGGACAGTCCTTAAAGATGCATTATTGTGTGTGGGTGGCCTTCTAAGAGACAACCCTGGGAATGGACAGACCTTTGGAAATGTCAATGTGGCTTATGAAGTGGAAAGCCACTTGAACATGTGACATGTTTTGATGACTGGCCCTTTAAGAGGCAGACCCTAGAAGTGGACAAACCCTTGAAGAGGTGACAAATTTAGGGAATTATGTCCTTTAAGAGGTTGACCAGGGTTGAGTACAAACCCTTGAAACAACAGCATTTTAAGTGTACTGGCCCTTTAAGAGGTGGACCTGGGAAGCTTACGGACCTTTAAAATTGGCAATACTTTAAGGTGACTGGCCTATGAAGAGGATGACCATGGAAGTGGACAGTCCTTAAAGATGCATTATTGTGTGTGGGTGGCCTTCTAAGAGACAACCCTGGGAATGGACAGACCTTTGGAAATGTCAATGTGGCTTATGAAGTGGAAAGCCACTTGAACATGTGACATGTTTTGATGACTGGCCCTTTAAGAGGCAGACCCTAGAAGTGGACAAACCCTTGAAGAGGTGACAAATTTAGGGAATTATGTCCTTTAAGAGGTTGACCAGGGTTGTGTACAAACCCTCGAAACAACAGCATTTTAAGTGTACTGGCCCTTTAAGAGGTGGACCTGGGAAGCTTACAGACCTTTAAAATTGGCAATACTTTAAGGTGACTGGCCTATGAAGAGGATGACCATGGAAGTGGACAGTCCTTAAAGATGCATTATTGTGTGTGGGTGGCCTTCTAAGAGACAACCCTGGGAATGGACAGACCTTTGGAAATGTCAATGTGGCTTATGAAGTGGAAAGCCACTTGAACATGTGACATGTTTTGCGGACTGGCCCTTTAAGAGGCAGACCCTAGAAGTGGACAAACCCTTGAAGAGGTGACAAATTTAGGGAATTATGTCCTTTAAGAGGTTGACCAGGGTTGTGTACAAACCCTCAAAACAACAGCATTTTAAGTGTACTGGCCCTTTAAGAGGTGGACCGGGGAAGCTTACGGACCTTTAAAATTGGCAATACTTTAAGGTGACTGGCCTATGAAGAGGATGACCATGGAAGTGGACAGTCCTTAAAGATGCATTATTGTGTGTGGGTGGCCTTCTAAGAGACAACCCTGGGAATGGACAGACCTTTGGAAATGTCAATGTGGCTTATGAAGTGGAAAGCCACTTGAACATGTGACATGTTTTGATGACTGGCCCTTTAAGAGGCAGACCCTAGAAGTGGACAAACCCTTGAAGAGGTGACAAATTTAGGGAATTATGTCCTTTAAGAGGTTGACCAGGGTTGTGTACAAACCCTCGAAACAACAGCATTTTAAGTGTACTGGCCCTTTAAGAGGTGGACCTGGGAAGCTTACAGACCTTTAAAATTGGCAATACTTTAAGGTGACTGGCCTATGAAGAGGATGACCATGGAAGTGGACAGTCCTTAAAGATGCATTATTGTGTGTGGGTGGCCTTCTAAGAGACAACCCTGGGAATGGACAGACCTTTGGAAATGTCAATGTGGCTTATGAAGTGGAAAGCCACTTGAACATGTGACATGTTTTGATGACTGGCCCTTTAAGAGGCAGACCCTAGAAGTGGACAAACCCTTGAAGAGGTGACAAATTTAGGGAATTATGTCCTTTAAGAGGTTGACCAGGGTTGAGTACAAACCCTTGAAACAACAGCATTTTAAGTGTACTGGCCCTTTAAGAGGTGGACCTGGGAAGCTTACGGACCTTTAAAATTGGCAATACTTTAAGGTGACTGGCCTATGAAGAGGATGACCATGGAAGTGGACAGTCCTTAAAGATGCATTATTGTGTGTGGGTGGCCTTCTAAGAGACAACCCTGGGAATGGACAGACCTTTGGAAATGTCAATGTGGCTTATGAAGTGGAAAGCCACTTGAACATGTGACATGTTTTGATGACTGGCCCTTTAAGAGGCAGACCCTAGAAGTGGACAAACCCTTGAAGAGGTGACAAATTTAGGGAATTATGTCCTTTAAGAGGTTGACCAGGGTTGTGTACAAACCCTTGAAACAACAGCATTTTAAGTGTACTGGCCCTTTAAGAGGTGGACCTGGGAAGCTTACAGACCTTTAAAATTGGCAATACTTTAAGGTGACTGGCCTATGAAGAGGATGACCATGGAAGTGGACAGTCCTTAAAGATGCATTATTGTGTGTGGGTGGCCTTCTAAGAGACAACCCTGGGAATGGACAGACCTTTGGAAATGTCAATGTGGCTTATGAAGTGGAAAGCCACTTGAACATGTGACATGTTTTGATGACTGGCCCTTTAAGAGGCAGACCCTAGAAGTGGACAAACCCTTGAAGAGGTGACAAATTTAGGGAATTATGTCCTTTAAGAGGTTGACCAGGGTTGTGTACAAACCCTTGAAACAACAGCATTTTAAGTGTACTGGCCCTTTAAGAGGTGGACCTGGGAAGCTTACAGACCTTTAAAATTGGCAATACTTTAAGGTGACTGGCCTATGAAGAGGATGACCATGGAAGTGGACAGTCCTTAAAGATGCATTATTGTGTGTGGGTGGCCTTCTAAGAGACAACCCTGGGAATGGACAGACCTTTGGAAATGTCAATGTGGCTTATGAAGTGGAAAGCCACTTGAACATGTGACATGTTTTGATGACTGGCCCTTTAAGAGGCAGACCCTAGAAGTGGACAAACCCCTGAAGAGGTGACAAATTTAGGGAATTATGTCCTTTAAGAGGTTGACCAGGGTTGAGTACAAACCCTTGAAACAACAGCATTTTAAGTGTACTGGCCCTTTAAGAGGTGGACCTGGGAAGCTTACAGACCTTTAAAATTGGCAATACTTTAAGGTGACTGGCCTATGAAGAGGATGACCATGGAAGTGGACAGTCCTTAAAGATGCATTATTGTGTGTGGGTGGCATTCTAAGAAACAACCCTGGGAATGGACAGACCTTTGGAAATGTCAATGTGGCTTATGAAGTGGAAAGCCACTTGAACATGTGACATGTTTTGATGACTGGCCCTTTAAGAGGCAGACCCTAGAAGTGGACAAACCCTTGAAGAGGTGACAAATTTAGGGAATTATGTCCTTTAAGAGCTTGACCAGGGTTGAGTACAAACCCTTGAAACAACAGCATTTTAAGTGTACTGGCCCTTTAAGAGGTGGACCTGGGAAGCTTACAGACCTTTAAAATTGGCAATACTTTAAGGTGACTGGCCTATGAAGAGGATGACCATGGAAGTGGACAGTCCTTAAAGATGCATTATTGTGTGTGGGTGGCCTTCTAAGAGACAACCCTGGGAATGGACAGACCTTTGGAAATGTCAATGTGGCTTATGAAGTGGAAAGCCACTTGAACATGTGACATGTTTTGATGACTGGCCCTTTAAGAGGCAGACCCTAGAAGTGGACAAACCCTTGAAGAGGTGACAAATTTAGGGAATTATGTCCTTTAAGAGGTTGACCAGGGTTGTGTACAAACCCTCGAAACAACAGCATTTTAAGTGTACTGGCTCTTTAAGAGGTGGACCTGGGAAGCTTACAGACCTTTAAAATTGGCAATACTTTAAGGTGACTGGCCTATGAAGAGGATGACCATGGAAGTGGACAGTCCTTAAAGATGCATTATTGTGTGTGGGTGGCCTTCTAAGAGACAACCCTGGGAATGGACAGACCTTTGGAAATGTCAATGTGGCTTATGAAGTGGAAAGCCACTTGAACATGTGACATGTTTTGCGGACTGGCCCTTTAAGAAGCAGACCCTAGAAGTGGACAAACCCTTGAAGAGGTGACAAATTTAGGGAATTATGTCCTTTAAGAGGTTGACCAGGGTTGTGTACAAACCCTCGAAACAACAGCATTTTAAGTGTACTGGCCCTTTAAGAGGTGGACCTGGGAAGCTTACAGACCTTTAAAATTGGCAATACTTTAAGGTGACTGGCCTATGAAGAGGATGACCATGGAAGTGGACAGTCCTTAAAGATGCATTATTGTGTGTGGGTGGCCTTCTAAGAGACAACCCTGGGAATGGACAGACCTTTGGAAATGTCAATGTGGCTTATGAAGTGGAAAGCCACTTGAACATGTGACATGTTTTGATGACTGGCCCTTTAAGAGGCAGACCCTAGAAGTGGACAAACCCTTGAAGAGGTGACAAATTTAGGGAATTATGTCCTTTAAGAGGTTGACCAGGGTTGTGTACAAACCCTCGAAACAACAGCATTTTAAGTGTACTGGCCCTTTAAGAGGTGGACCTGGGAAGCTTACAGACCTTTAAAATTGGCAATACTTTAAGGTGACTGGCCTATGAAGAGGATGACCATGGAAGTGGACAGTCCTTAAAGATGCATTATTGTGTGTGGGTGGCCTTCTAAGAGACAACCCTGGGAATGGACAGACCTTTGGAAATGTCAATGTGGCTTATGAAGTGGAAAGCCACTTGAACATGTGACATGTTTTGATGACTGGCCCTTTAAGAGGCAGACCCTAGAAGTGGACAAACCCTTGAAGAGGTGACAAATTTAGGGAATTATGTCCTTTAAGAGGTTGACCAGGGTTGAGTACAAACCCTTGAAACAACAGCATTTTAAGTGTACTGGCCCTTTAAGAGGTGGACCTGGGAAGCTTACAGACCTTTAAAATTGGCAATACTTTAAGGTGACTGGCCTATGAAGAGGATGACCATGGAAGTGGACAGTCCTTAAAGATGCATTATTGTGTGTGGGTGGCCTTCTAAGAGACAACCCTGGGAATGGACAGACCTTTGGAAATGTCAATGTGGCTTATGAAGTGGAAAGCCACTTGAACATGTGACATGTTTTGCGGACTGGCCCTTTAAGAGGCAGACCCTAGAAGTGGACAAACCCTTGAAGAGGTGACAAATTTAGGGAATTATGTCCTTTAAGAGGTTGACCAGGGTTGTGTACAAACCCTCGAAACAACAGCATTTTAAGTGTACTGGCCCTTTAAGAGGTGGACCTGGGAAGCTTACAGACCTTTAAAATTGGCAATACTTTAAGGTGACTGGCCTATGAAGAGGATGACCATGGAAGTGGACAGTCCTTAAAGATGCATTATTGTGTGTGGGTGGCCTTCTAAGAGACAACCCTGGGAATGGACAGACCTTTGGAAATGTCAATGTGGCTTATGAAGTGGAAAGCCACTTGAACATGTGACATGTTTTGCGGACTGGCCCTTTAAGAGGCAGACCCTAGAAGTGGACAAACCCTTGAAGAGGTGACAAATTTAGGGAATTATGTCCTTTAAGAGGTTGACCAGGGTTGTGTACAAACCCTCGAAACAACAGCATTTTAAGTGTACTGGCCCTTTAAGAGGTGGACCGGGGAAGCTTACGGACCTTTAAAATTGGCAATACTTTAAGGTGACTGGCCTATGAAGAGGATGACCATGGAAGTGGACAGTCCTTAAAGATGCATTATTGTGTGTGGGTGGCCTTCTAAGAGACAACCCTGGGAATGGACAGACCTTTGGAAATGTCAATGTGGCTTATGAAGTGGAAAGCCACTTGAACATGTGACATGTTTTGATGACTGGCCCTTTAAGAGGCAGACCCTAGAAGTGGACAAACCCTTGAAGAGGTGACAAATTTAGGGAATTATGTCCTTTAAGAGGTTGACCAGGGTTGTGTACAAACCCTTGAAACAACAGCATTTTAAGTGTACTGGCCCTTTAAGAGGTGGACCTGGGAAGCTTACAGACCTTTAAAATTGGCAATACTTTAAGGTGACTGGCCTATGAAGAGGATGACCATGGAAGTGGACAGTCCTTAAAGATGCATTATTGTGTGTGGGTGGCCTTCTAAGAGACAACCCTGGGAATGGACAGACCTTTGGAAATGTCAATGTGGCTTATGAAGTGGAAAGCCACTTGAACATGTGACATGTTTTGATGACTGGCCCTTTAAGAGGCAGACCCTAGAAGTGGACAAACCCCTGAAGAGGTGACAAATTTAGGGAATTATGTCCTTTAAGAGGTTGACCAGGGTTGAGTACAAACCCTTGAAACAACAGCATTTTAAGTGTACTGGCCCTTTAAGAGGTGGACCTGGGAAGCTTACAGACCTTTAAAATTGGCAATACTTTAAGGTGACTGGCCTATGAAGAGGATGACCATGGAAGTGGACAGTCCTTAAAGATGCATTATTGTGTGTGGGTGGCCTTCTAAGAGACAACCCTGGGAATGGACAGACCTTTGGAAATGTCAATGTGGCTTATGAAGTGGAAAGCCACTTGAACATGTGACATGTTTTGCGGACTGGCCCTTTAAGAGGCAGACCCTAGAAGTGGACAAACCCTTGAAGAGGTGACAAATTTAGGGAATTATGTCCTTTAAGAGGTTGACCAGGGTTGTGTACAAACCCTCGAAACAACAGCATTTTAAGTGTACTGGCCCTTTAAGATGTGGACCTGGGAAGCTTACAGACCTTTAAAATTGGCAATACTTTAAGGTGACTGGCCTATGAAGAGGATGACCATGGAAGTGGACAGTCCTTAAAGATGCATTATTGTGTGTGGGTGGCCTTCTAAGAGACAACCCTGGGAATGGACAGACCTTTGGAAATGTCAATGTGGCTTATGAAGTGGAAAGCCACTTGAACATGTGACATGTTTTGCGGACTGGCCCTTTAAGAGGCAGACCCTAGAAGTGGACAAACCCTTGAAGAGGTGACAAATTTAGGGAATTATGTCCTTTAAGAGGTTGACCAGGGTTGTGTACAAACCCTCGAAACAACAGCATTTTAAGTGTACTGGCCCTTTAAGAGGTGGACCGGGGAAGCTTACGGACCTTTAAAATTGGCAATACTTTAAGGTGACTGGCCTATGAAGAGGATGACCATGGAAGTGGACAGTCCTTAAAGATGCATTATTGTGTGTGGGTGGCCTTCTAAGAGACAACCCTGGGAATGGACAGACCTTTGGAAATGTCAATGTGGCTTATGAAGTGGAAAGCCACTTGAACATGTGACATGTTTTGATGACTGGCCCTTTAAGAGGCAGACCCTAGAAGTGGACAAACCCTTGAAGAGGTGACAAATTTAGGGAATTATGTCCTTTAAGAGGTTGACCAGGGTTGTGTACAAACCCTCAAAACAACAGCATTTTAAGTGTACTGGCCCTTTAAGAGGTGGACCTGGGAAGCTTACAGACCTTTAAAATTGGCAATACTTTAAGGTGACTGGCCTATGAAGAGGATGACCATGGAAGTGGACAGTCCTTAAAGATGCATTATTGTGTGTGGGTGGCCTTCTAAGAGACAACCCTGGGAATGGACAGACCTTTGGAAATGTCAATGTGGCTTATGAAGTGGAAAGCCACTTGAACATGTGACATGTTTTGATGACTGGCCCTTTAAGAGGCAGACCCTAGAAGTGGACAAACCCTTGAAGAGGTGACAAATTTAGGGAATTATGTCCTTTAAGAGGTTGACCAGGGTTGTGTACAAACCCTTGAAACAACAGCATTTTAAGTGTACTGGCCCTTTAAGAGGTGGACCTGGGAAGCTTACAGACCTTTAAAATTGGCAATACTTTAAGGTGACTGGCCTATGAAGAGGATGACCATGGAAGTGGACAGTCCTTAAAGATGCATTATTGTGTGTGGGTGGCCTTCTAAGAGACAACCCTGGGAATGGACAGACCTTTGGAAATGTCAATGTGGCTTATGAAGTGGAAAGCCACTTGAACATGTGACATGTTTTGATGACTGGCCCTTTAAGAGGCAGACCCTAGAAGTGGACAAACCCCTGAAGAGGTGACAAATTTAGGGAATTATGTCCTTTAAGAGGTTGACCAGGGTTGAGTACAAACCCTTGAAACAACAGCATTTTAAGTGTACTGGCCCTTTAAGAGGTGGACCTGGGAAGCTTACAGACCTTTAAAATTGGCAATACTTTAAGGTGACTGGCCTATGAAGAGGATGACCATGGAAGTGGACAGTCCTTAAAGATGCATTATTGTGTGTGGGTGGCCTTCTAAGAGACAACCCTGGGAATGGACAGACCTTTGGAAATGTCAATGTGGCTTATGAAGTGGAAAGCCACTTGAACATGTGACATGTTTTGATGACTGGCCCTTTAAGAGGCAGACCCTAGAAGTGGACAAACCCTTGAAGAGGTGACAAATTTAGGGAATTATGTCCTTTAAGAGGTTGACCAGGGTTGTGTACAAACCCTCGAAACAACAGCATTTTAAGTGTACTGGCCCTTTAAGAGGTGGACCTGGGAAGCTTACAGACCTTTAAAATTGGCAATATTTTAAGGTGACTGGCCTATGAAGAGGATGACCATGGAAGTGGACAGTCCTTAAAGATGCATTATTGTGTGTGGGTGGCCTTCTAAGAGACAACCCTGGGAATGGACAGACCTTTGGAAATGTCAATGTGGCTTATGAAGTGGAAAGCCACTTGAACATGTGACATGTTTTGCGGACTGGCCCTTTAAGAAGCAGACCCTAGAAGTGGACAAACCCTTGAAGAGGTGACAAATTTAGGGAATTATGTCCTTTAAGAGGTTGACCAGGGTTGTGTACAAACCCTCGAAACAACAGCATTTTAAGTGTACTGGCCCTTTAAGAGGTGGACCTGGGAAGCTTACAGACCTTTAAAATTGGCAATACTTTAAGGTGACTGGCCTATGAAGAGGATGACCATGGAAGTGGACAGTCCTTAAAGATGCATTATTGTGTGTGGGTGGCCTTCTAAGAGACAACCCTGGGAATGGACAGACCTTTGGAAATGTCAATGTGGCTTATGAAGTGGAAAGCCACTTGAACATGTGACATGTTTTGATGACTGGCCCTTTAAGAGGCAGACCCTAGAAGTGGACAAACCCTTGAAGAGGTGACAAATTTAGGGAATTATGTCCTTTAAGAGGTTGACCAGGGTTGTGTACAAACCCTCGAAACAACAGCATTTTAAGTGTACTGGCCCTTTAAGAGGTGGACCTGGGAAGCTTACAGACCTTTAAAATTGGCAATACTTTAAGGTGACTGGCCTATGAAGAGGATGACCATGGAAGTGGACAGTCCTTAAAGATGCATTATTGTGTGTGGGTGGCCTTCTAAGAGACAACCCTGGGAATGGACAGACCTTTGGAAATGTCAATGTGGCTTATGAAGTGGAAAGCCACTTGAACATGTGACATGTTTTGATGACTGGCCCTTTAAGAGGCAGACCCTAGAAGTGGACAAACCCTTGAAGAGGTGACAAATTTAGGGAATTATGTCCTTTAAGAGGTTGACCAGGGTTGAGTACAAACCCTTGAAACAACAGCATTTTAAGTGTACTGGCCCTTTAAGAGGTGGACCTGGGAAGCTTACAGACCTTTAAAATTGGCAATACTTTAAGGTGACTGGCCTATGAAGAGGATGACCATGGAAGTGGACAGTCCTTAAAGATGCATTATTGTGTGTGGGTGGCCTTCTAAGAGACAACCCTGGGAATGGACAGACCTTTGGAAATGTCAATGTGGCTTATGAAGTGGAAAGCCACTTGAACATGTGACATGTTTTGCGGACTGGCCCTTTAAGAGGCAGACCCTAGAAGTGGACAAACCCTTGAAGAGGTGACAAATTTAGGGAATTATGTCCTTTAAGAGGTTGACCAGGGTTGTGTACAAACCCTCGAAACAACAGCATTTTAAGTGTACTGGCCCTTTAAGAGGTGGACCTGGGAAGCTTACAGACCTTTAAAATTGGCAATACTTTAAGGTGACTGGCCTATGAAGAGGATGACCATGGAAGTGGACAGTCCTTAAAGATGCATTATTGTGTGTGGGTGGCCTTCTAAGAGACAACCCTGGGAATGGACAGACCTTTGGAAATGTCAATGTGGCTTATGAAGTGGAAAGCCACTTGAACATGTGACATGTTTTGCGGACTGGCCCTTTAAGAGGCAGACCCTAGAAGTGGACAAACCCTTGAAGAGGTGACAAATTTAGGGAATTATGTCCTTTAAGAGGTTGACCAGGGTTGTGTACAAACCCTCGAAACAACAGCATTTTAAGTGTACTGGCCCTTTAAGAGGTGGACCGGGGAAGCTTACGGACCTTTAAAATTGGCAATACTTTAAGGTGACTGGCCTATGAAGAGGATGACCATGGAAGTGGACAGTCCTTAAAGATGCATTATTGTGTGTGGGTGGCCTTCTAAGAGACAACCCTGGGAATGGACAGACCTTTGGAAATGTCAATGTGGCTTATGAAGTGGAAAGCCACTTGAACATGTGACATGTTTTGATGACTGGCCCTTTAAGAGGCAGACCCTAGAAGTGGACAAACCCTTGAAGAGGTGACAAATTTAGGGAATTATGTCCTTTAAGAGGTTGACCAGGGTTGTGTACAAACCCTTGAAACAACAGCATTTTAAGTGTACTGGCCCTTTAAGAGGTGGACCTGGGAAGCTTACAGACCTTTAAAATTGGCAATACTTTAAGGTGACTGGCCTATGAAGAGGATGACCATGGAAGTGGACAGTCCTTAAAGATGCATTATTGTGTGTGGGTGGCCTTCTAAGAGACAACCCTGGGAATGGACAGACCTTTGGAAATGTCAATGTGGCTTATGAAGTGGAAAGCCACTTGAACATGTGACATGTTTTGATGACTGGCCCTTTAAGAGGCAGACCCTAGAAGTGGACAAACCCTTGAAGAGGTGACAAATTTAGGGAATTATGTCCTTTAAGAGGTTGACCAGGGTTGTGTACAAACCCTTGAAACAACAGCATTTTAAGTGTACTGGCCCTTTAAGAGGTGGACCTGGGAAGCTTACAGACCTTTAAAATTGGCAATACTTTAAGGTGACTGGCCTATGAAGAGGATGACCATGGAAGTGGACAGTCCTTAAAGATGCATTATTGTGTGTGGGTGGCCTTCTAAGAGACAACCCTGGGAATGGACAGACCTTTGGAAATGTCAATGTGGCTTATGAAGTGGAAAGCCACTTGAACATGTGACATGTTTTGATGACTGGCCCTTTAAGAGGCAGACCCTAGAAGTGGACAAACCCCTGAAGAGGTGACAAATTTAGGGAATTATGTCCTTTAAGAGGTTGACCAGGGTTGAGTACAAACCCTTGAAACAACAGCATTTTAAGTGTACTGGCCCTTTAAGAGGTGGACCTGGGAAGCTTACAGACCTTTAAAATTGGCAATACTTTAAGGTGACTGGCCTATGAAGAGGATGACCATGGAAGTGGACAGTCCTTAAAGATGCATTATTGTGTGTGGGTGGCCTTCTAAGAGACAACCCTGGGAATGGACAGACCTTTGGAAATGTCAATGTGGCTTATGAAGTGGAAAGCCACTTGAACATGTGACATGTTTTGATGACTGGCCCTTTAAGAGGCAGACCCTAGAAGTGGACAAACCCTTGAAGAGGTGACAAATTTAGGGAATTATGTCCTTTAAGAGGTTGACCAGGGTTGTGTACAAACCCTCGAAACAACAGCATTTTAAGTGTACTGGCTCTTTAAGAGGTGGACCTGGGAAGCTTACAGACCTTTAAAATTGGCAATACTTTAAGGTGACTGGCCTATGAAGAGGATGACCATGGAAGTGGACAGTCCTTAAAGATGCATTATTGTGTGTGGGTGGCCTTCTAAGAGACAACCCTGGGAATGGACAGACCTTTGGAAATGTCAATGTGGCTTATGAAGTGGAAAGCCACTTGAACATGTGACATGTTTTGCGGACTGGCCCTTTAAGAAGCAGACCCTAGAAGTGGACAAACCCTTGAAGAGGTGACAAATTTAGGGAATTATGTCCTTTAAGAGGTTGACCAGGGTTGTGTACAAACCCTCGAAACAACAGCATTTTAAGTGTACTGGCCCTTTAAGAGGTGGACCTGGGAAGCTTACAGACCTTTAAAATTGGCAATACTTTAAGGTGACTGGCCTATGAAGAGGATGACCATGGAAGTGGACAGTCCTTAAAGATGCATTATTGTGTGTGGGTGGCCTTCTAAGAGACAACCCTGGGAATGGACAGACCTTTGGAAATGTCAATGTGGCTTATGAAGTGGAAAGCCACTTGAACATGTGACATGTTTTGATGACTGGCCCTTTAAGAGGCAGACCCTAGAAGTGGACAAACCCTTGAAGAGGTGACAAATTTAGGGAATTATGTCCTTTAAGAGGTTGACCAGGGTTGTGTACAAACCCTCGAAACAACAGCATTTTAAGTGTACTGGCCCTTTAAGAGGTGGACCTGGGAAGCTTACAGACCTTTAAAATTGGCAATACTTTAAGGTGACTGGCCTATGAAGAGGATGACCATGGAAGTGGACAGTCCTTAAAGATGCATTATTGTGTGTGGGTGGCCTTCTAAGAGACAACCCTGGGAATGGACAGACCTTTGGAAATGTCAATGTGGCTTATGAAGTGGAAAGCCACTTGAACATGTGACATGTTTTGATGACTGGCCCTTTAAGAGGCAGACCCTAGAAGTGGACAAACCCTTGAAGAGGTGACAAATTTAGGGAATTATGTCCTTTAAGAGGTTGACCAGGGTTGAGTACAAACCCTTGAAACAACAGCATTTTAAGTGTACTGGCCCTTTAAGAGGTGGACCTGGGAAGCTTACAGACCTTTAAAATTGGCAATACTTTAAGGTGACTGGCCTATGAAGAGGATGACCATGGAAGTGGACAGTCCTTAAAGATGCATTATTGTGTGTGGGTGGCCTTCTAAGAGACAACCCTGGGAATGGACAGACCTTTGGAAATGTCAATGTGGCTTATGAAGTGGAAAGCCACTTGAACATGTGACATGTTTTGCGGACTGGCCCTTTAAGAGGCAGACCCTAGAAGTGGACAAACCCTTGAAGAGGTGACAAATTTAGGGAATTATGTCCTTTAAGAGGTTGACCAGGGTTGTGTACAAACCCTCGAAACAACAGCATTTTAAGTGTACTGGCCCTTTAAGAGGTGGACCTGGGAAGCTTACAGACCTTTAAAATTGGCAATACTTTAAGGTGACTGGCCTATGAAGAGGATGACCATGGAAGTGGACAGTCCTTAAAGATGCATTATTGTGTGTGGGTGGCCTTCTAAGAGACAACCCTGGGAATGGACAGACCTTTGGAAATGTCAATGTGGCTTATGAAGTGGAAAGCCACTTGAACATGTGACATGTTTTGCGGACTGGCCCTTTAAGAGGCAGACCCTAGAAGTGGACAAACCCTTGAAGAGGTGACAAATTTAGGGAATTATGTCCTTTAAGAGGTTGACCAGGGTTGTGTACAAACCCTCGAAACAACAGCATTTTAAGTGTACTGGCCCTTTAAGAGGTGGACCGGGGAAGCTTACGGACCTTTAAAATTGGCAATACTTTAAGGTGACTGGCCTATGAAGAGGATGACCATGGAAGTGGACAGTCCTTAAAGATGCATTATTGTGTGTGGGTGGCCTTCTAAGAGACAACCCTGGGAATGGACAGACCTTTGGAAATGTCAATGTGGCTTATGAAGTGGAAAGCCACTTGAACATGTGACATGTTTTGATGACTGGCCCTTTAAGAGGCAGACCCTAGAAGTGGACAAACCCTTGAAGAGGTGACAAATTTAGGGAATTATGTCCTTTAAGAGGTTGACCAGGGTTGTGTACAAACCCTTGAAACAACAGCATTTTAAGTGTACTGGCCCTTTAAGAGGTGGACCTGGGAAGCTTACAGACCTTTAAAATTGGCAATACTTTAAGGTGACTGGCCTATGAAGAGGATGACCATGGAAGTGGACAGTCCTTAAAGATGCATTATTGTGTGTGGGTGGCCTTCTAAGAGACAACCCTGGGAATGGACAGACCTTTGGAAATGTCAATGTGGCTTATGAAGTGGAAAGCCACTTGAACATGTGACATGTTTTGATGACTGGCCCTTTAAGAGGCAGACCCTAGAAGTGGACAAACCCTTGAAGAGGTGACAAATTTAGGGAATTATGTCCTTTAAGAGGTTGACCAGGGTTGTGTACAAACCCTTGAAACAACAGCATTTTAAGTGTACTGGCCCTTTAAGAGGTGGACCTGGGAAGCTTACAGACCTTTAAAATTGGCAATACTTTAAGGTGACTGGCCTATGAAGAGGATGACCATGGAAGTGGACAGTCCTTAAAGATGCATTATTGTGTGTGGGTGGCCTTCTAAGAGACAACCCTGGGAATGGACAGACCTTTGGAAATGTCAATGTGGCTTATGAAGTGGAAAGCCACTTGAACATGTGACATGTTTTGATGACTGGCCCTTTAAGAGGCAGACCCTAGAAGTGGACAAACCCCTGAAGAGGTGACAAATTTAGGGAATTATGTCCTTTAAGAGGTTGACCAGGGTTGAGTACAAACCCTTGAAACAACAGCATTTTAAGTGTACTGGCCCTTTAAGAGGTGGACCTGGGAAGCTTACAGACCTTTAAAATTGGCAATACTTTAAGGTGACTGGCCTATGAAGAGGATGACCATGGAAGTGGACAGTCCTTAAAGATGCATTATTGTTTGTGGGTGGCATTCTAAGAAACAACCCTGGGAATGGACAGACCTTTGGAAATGTCAATGTGGCTTATGAAGTGGAAAGCCACTTGAACATGTGACATGTTTTGATGACTGGCCCTTTAAGAGGCAGACCCTAGAAGTGGACAAACCCTTGAAGAGGTGACAAATTTAGGGAATTATGTCCTTTAAGAGCTTGACCAGGGTTGAGTACAAACCCTTGAAACAACAGCATTTTAAGTGTACTGGCCCTTTAAGAGGTGGACCTGGGAAGCTTACAGACCTTTAAAATTGGCAATACTTTAAGGTGACTGGCCTATGAAGAGGATGACCATGGAAGTGGACAGTCCTTAAAGATGCATTATTGTGTGTGGGTGGCCTTCTAAGAGACAACCCTGGGAATGGACAGACCTTTGGAAATGTCAATGTGGCTTATGAAGTGGAAAGCCACTTGAACATGTGACATGTTTTGATGACTGGCCCTTTAAGAGGCAGACCCTAGAAGTGGACAAACCCTTGAAGAGGTGACAAATTTAGGGAATTATGTCCTTTAAGAGGTTGACCAGGGTTGTGTACAAACCCTTGAAACAACAGCATTTTAAGTGTACTGGCTCTTTAAGAGGTGGACCTGGGAAGCTTACAGACCTTTAAAATTGGCAATACTTTAAGGTGACTGGCCTATGAAGAGGATGACCATGGAAGTGGACAGTCCTTAAAGATGCATTATTGTGTGTGGGTGGCCTTCTAAGAGACAACCCTGGGAATGGACAGACCTTTGGAAATGTCAATGTGGCTTATGAAGTGGAAAGCCACTTGAACATGTGACATGTTTTGCGGACTGGCCCTTTAAGAAGCAGACCCTAGAAGTGGACAAACCCTTGAAGAGGTGACAAATTTAGGGAATTATGTCCTTTAAGAGGTTGACCAGGGTTGTGTACAAACCCTCGAAACAACAGCATTTTAAGTGTACTGGCCCTTTAAGAGGTGGACCTGGGAAGCTTACAGACCTTTAAAATTGGCAATACTTTAAGGTGACTGGCCTATGAAGAGGATGACCATGGAAGTGGACAGTCCTTAAAGATGCATTATTGTGTGTGGGTGGCCTTCTAAGAGACAACCCTGGGAATGGACAGACCTTTGGAAATGTCAATGTGGCTTATGAAGTGGAAAGCCACTTGAACATGTGACATGTTTTGATGACTGGCCCTTTAAGAGGCAGACCCTAGAAGTGGACAAACCCTTGAAGAGGTGACAAATTTAGGGAATTATGTCCTTTAAGAGGTTGACCAGGGTTGTGTACAAACCCTCGAAACAACAGCATTTTAAGTGTACTGGCCCTTTAAGAGGTGGACCTGGGAAGCTTACAGACCTTTAAAATTGGCAATACTTTAAGGTGACTGGCCTATGAAGAGGATGACCATGGAAGTGGACAGTCCTTAAAGATGCATTATTGTGTGTGGGTGGCCTTCTAAGAGACAACCCTGGGAATGGACAGACCTTTGGAAATGTCAATGTGGCTTATGAAGTGGAAAGCCACTTGAACATGTGACATGTTTTGATGACTGGCCCTTTAAGAGGCAGACCCTAGAAGTGGACAAACCCTTGAAGAGGTGACAAATTTAGGGAATTATGTCCTTTAAGAGGTTGACCAGGGTTGAGTACAAACCCTTGAAACAACAGCATTTTAAGTGTACTGGCCCTTTAAGAGGTGGACCTGGGAAGCTTACAGACCTTTAAAATTGGCAATACTTTAAGGTGACTGGCCTATGAAGAGGATGACCATGGAAGTGGACAGTCCTTAAAGATGCATTATTGTGTGTGGGTGGCCTTCTAAGAGACAACCCTGGGAATGGACAGACCTTTGGAAATGTCAATGTGGCTTATGAAGTGGAAAGCCACTTGAACATGTGACATGTTTTGCGGACTGGCCCTTTAAGAGGCAGACCCTAGAAGTGGACAAACCCTTGAAGAGGTGACAAATTTAGGGAATTATGTCCTTTAAGAGGTTGACCAGGGTTGTGTACAAACCCTCGAAACAACAGCATTTTAAGTGTACTGGCCCTTTAAGAGGTGGACCTGGGAAGCTTACAGACCTTTAAAATTGGCAATACTTTAAGGTGACTGGCCTATGAAGAGGATGACCATGGAAGTGGACAGTCCTTAAAGATGCATTATTGTGTGTGGGTGGCCTTCTAAGAGACAACCCTGGGAATGGACAGACCTTTGGAAATGTCAATGTGGCTTATGAAGTGGAAAGCCACTTGAACATGTGACATGTTTTGCGGACTGGCCCTTTAAGAGGCAGACCCTAGAAGTGGACAAACCCTTGAAGAGGTGACAAATTTAGGGAATTATGTCCTTTAAGAGGTTGACCAGGGTTGTGTACAAACCCTCGAAACAACAGCATTTTAAGTGTACTGGCCCTTTAAGAGGTGGACCGGGGAAGCTTACGGACCTTTAAAATTGGCAATACTTTAAGGTGACTGGCCTATGAAGAGGATGACCATGGAAGTGGACAGTCCTTAAAGATGCATTATTGTGTGTGGGTGGCCTTCTAAGAGACAACCCTGGGAATGGACAGACCTTTGGAAATGTCAATGTGGCTTATGAAGTGGAAAGCCACTTGAACATGTGACATGTTTTGATGACTGGCCCTTTAAGAGGCAGACCCTAGAAGTGGACAAACCCTTGAAGAGGTGACAAATTTAGGGAATTATGTCCTTTAAGAGGTTGACCAGGGTTGTGTACAAACCCTTGAAACAACAGCATTTTAAGTGTACTGGCCCTTTAAGAGGTGGACCTGGGAAGCTTACAGACCTTTAAAATTGGCAATACTTTAAGGTGACTGGCCTATGAAGAGGATGACCATGGAAGTGGACAGTCCTTAAAGATGCATTATTGTGTGTGGGTGGCCTTCTAAGAGACAACCCTGGGAATGGACAGACCTTTGGAAATGTCAATGTGGCTTATGAAGTGGAAAGCCACTTGAACATGTGACATGTTTTGATGACTGGCCCTTTAAGAGGCAGACCCTAGAAGTGGACAAACCCCTGAAGAGGTGACAAATTTAGGGAATTATGTCCTTTAAGAGGTTGACCAGGGTTGAGTACAAACCCTTGAAACAACAGCATTTTAAGTGTACTGGCCCTTTAAGAGGTGGACCTGGGAAGCTTACAGACCTTTAAAATTGGCAATACTTTAAGGTGACTGGCCTATGAAGAGGATGACCATGGAAGTGGACAGTCCTTAAAGATGCATTATTGTGTGTGGGTGGCCTTCTAAGAGACAACCCTGGGAATGGACAGACCTTTGGAAATGTCAATGTGGCTTATGAAGTGGAAAGCCACTTGAACATGTGACATGTTTTGCGGACTGGCCCTTTAAGAGGCAGACCCTAGAAGTGGACAAACCCTTGAAGAGGTGACAAATTTAGGGAATTATGTCCTTTAAGAGGTTGACCAGGGTTGTGTACAAACCCTCGAAACAACAGCATTTTAAGTGTACTGGCCCTTTAAGATGTGGACCTGGGAAGCTTACAGACCTTTAAAATTGGCAATACTTTAAGGTGACTGGCCTATGAAGAGGATGACCATGGAAGTGGACAGTCCTTAAAGATGCATTATTGTGTGTGGGTGGCCTTCTAAGAGACAACCCTGGGAATGGACAGACCTTTGGAAATGTCAATGTGGCTTATGAAGTGGAAAGCCACTTGAACATGTGACATGTTTTGCGGACTGGCCCTTTAAGAGGCAGACCCTAGAAGTGGACAAACCCTTGAAGAGGTGACAAATTTAGGGAATTATGTCCTTTAAGAGGTTGACCAGGGTTGTGTACAAACCCTCGAAACAACAGCATTTTAAGTGTACTGGCCCTTTAAGAGGTGGACCGGGGAAGCTTACGGACCTTTAAAATTGGCAATACTTTAAGGTGACTGGCCTATGAAGAGGATGACCATGGAAGTGGACAGTCCTTAAAGATGCATTATTGTGTGTGGGTGGCCTTCTAAGAGACAACCCTGGGAATGGACAGACCTTTGGAAATGTCAATGTGGCTTATGAAGTGGAAAGCCACTTGAACATGTGACATGTTTTGATGACTGGCCCTTTAAGAGGCAGACCCTAGAAGTGGACAAACCCTTGAAGAGGTGACAAATTTAGGGAATTATGTCCTTTAAGAGGTTGACCAGGGTTGTGTACAAACCCTCAAAACAACAGCATTTTAAGTGTACTGGCCCTTTAAGAGGTGGACCTGGGAAGCTTACAGACCTTTAAAATTGGCAATACTTTAAGGTGACTGGCCTATGAAGAGGATGACCATGGAAGTGGACAGTCCTTAAAGATGCATTATTGTGTGTGGGTGGCCTTCTAAGAGACAACCCTGGGAATGGACAGACCTTTGGAAATGTCAATGTGGCTTATGAAGTGGAAAGCCACTTGAACATGTGACATGTTTTGATGACTGGCCCTTTAAGAGGCAGACCCTAGAAGTGGACAAACCCTTGAAGAGGTGACAAATTTAGGGAATTATGTCCTTTAAGAGGTTGACCAGGGTTGTGTACAAACCCTTGAAACAACAGCATTTTAAGTGTACTGGCCCTTTAAGAGGTGGACCTGGGAAGCTTACAGACCTTTAAAATTGGCAATACTTTAAGGTGACTGGCCTATGAAGAGGATGACCATGGAAGTGGACAGTCCTTAAAGATGCATTATTGTGTGTGGGTGGCCTTCTAAGAGACAACCCTGGGAATGGACAGACCTTTGGAAATGTCAATGTGGCTTATGAAGTGGAAAGCCACTTGAACATGTGACATGTTTTGATGACTGGCCCTTTAAGAGGCAGACCCTAGAAGTGGACAAACCCCTGAAGAGGTGACAAATTTAGGGAATTATGTCCTTTAAGAGGTTGACCAGGGTTGAGTACAAACCCTTGAAACAACAGCATTTTAAGTGTACTGGCCCTTTAAGAGGTGGACCTGGGAAGCTTACAGACCTTTAAAATTGGCAATACTTTAAGGTGACTGGCCTATGAAGAGGATGACCATGGAAGTGGACAGTCCTTAAAGATGCATTATTGTGTGTGGGTGGCCTTCTAAGAGACAACCCTGGGAATGGACAGACCTTTGGAAATGTCAATGTGGCTTATGAAGTGGAAAGCCACTTGAACATGTGACATGTTTTGATGACTGGCCCTTTAAGAGGCAGACCCTAGAAGTGGACAAACCCTTGAAGAGGTGACAAATTTAGGGAATTATGTCCTTTAAGAGGTTGACCAGGGTTGTGTACAAACCCTTGAAACAACAGCATTTTAAGTGTACTGGCCCTTTAAGAGGTGGACCTGGGAAGCTTACAGACCTTTAAAATTGGCAATACTTTAAGGTGACTGGCCTATGAAGAGGATGACCATGGAAGTGGACAGTCCTTAAAGATGCATTATTGTGTGTGGGTGGCCTTCTAAGAGACAACCCTGGGAATGGACAGACCTTTGGAAATGTCAATGTGGCTTATGAAGTGGAAAGCCACTTGAACATGTGACATGTTTTGATGACTGGCCCTTTAAGAGGCAGACCCTAGAAGTGGACAAACCCTTGAAGAGGTGACAAATTTAGGGAATTATGTCCTTTAAGAGGTTGACCAGGGTTGTGTACAAACCCTTGAAACAACAGCATTTTAAGTGTACTGGCCCTTTAAGAGGTGGACCTGGGAAGCTTACAGACCTTTAAAATTGGCAATACTTTAAGGTGACTGGCCTATGAAGAGGATGACCATGGAAGTGGACAGTCCTTAAAGATGCATTATTGTGTGTGGGTGGCCTTCTAAGAGACAACCCTGGGAATGGACAGACCTTTGGAAATGTCAATGTGGCTTATGAAGTGGAAAGCCACTTGAACATGTGACATGTTTTGCGGACTGGCCCTTTAAGAAGCAGACCCTAGAAGTGGACAAACCCTTGAAGAGGTGACAAATTTAGGGAATTATGTCCTTTAAGAGGTTGACCAGGGTTGTGTACAAACCCTCGAAACAACAGCATTTTAAGTGTACTGGCCCTTTAAGAGGTGGACCTGGGAAGCTTACAGACCTTTAAAATTGGCAATACTTTAAGGTGACTGGCCTATGAAGAGGATGACCATGGAAGTGGACAGTCCTTAAAGATGCATTATTGTGTGTGGGTGGCCTTCTAAGAGACAACCCTGGGAATGGACAGACCTTTGGAAATGTCAATGTGGCTTATGAAGTGGAAAGCCACTTGAACATGTGACATGTTTTGATGACTGGCCCTTTAAGAGGCAGACCCTAGAAGTGGACAAACCCTTGAAGAGGTGACAAATTTAGGGAATTATGTCCTTTAAGAGGTTGACCAGGGTTGTGTACAAACCCTCGAAACAACAACATTTTAAGTGTGCTGGCCCTTTAAGAGGTGGACCTGGGAAGCTTACAGACCTTTAAAATTGGCAATACTTTAAGGTGACTGGCCTATGAAGAGGATGACCATGGAAGTGGACAGTCCTTAAAGATGCATTATTGTGTGTGAGTGGCCTTCTAAGAGACAACCCTGGGAATGGACAGACCTTTGGAAATGTCAATGTGGCTTATGAAGTGGAAAGCCACTTGAACATGTGACATGTTTTGATGACTGGCCCTTTAAGAGGCAGACCCTAGAAGTGGACAAACCCTTGAAGAGGTGACAAATTTAGGGAATTATGTCCTTTAAGAGGTTGACCAGGGTTGTGTACAAACCCTTGAAACAACAGCATTTTAAGTGTACTGGCCCTTTAAGAGGTGGACCTGGGAAGCTTACAGACCTTTAAAATTGGCAATACTTTAAGGTGACTGGCCTATGAAGAGGATGACCATGGAAGTGGACAGTCCTTAAAGATGCATTATTGTGTGTGGGTGGCCTTCTAAGAGACAACCCTGGGAATGGACAGACCTTTGGAAATGTCAATGTGGCTTATGAAGTGGAAAGCCACTTGAACATGTGACATGTTTTGATGACTGGCCCTTTAAGAGGCAGACCCTAGAAGTGGACAAACCCTTGAAGAGGTGACAAATTTAGGGAATTATGTCCTTTAAGAGGTTGACCAGGGTTGTGTACAAACCCTTGAAACAACAGCATTTTAAGTGTACTGGCCCTTTAAGAGGTGGACCTGGGAAGCTTACAGACCTTTAAAATTGGCAATACTTTAAGGTGACTGGCCTATGAAGAGGATGACCATGGAAGTGGACAGTCCTTAAAGATGCATTATTGTGTGTGGGTGGCCTTCTAAGAGACAACCCTGGGAATGGACAGACCTTTGGAAATGTCAATGTGGCTTATGAAGTGGAAAGCCACTTGAACATGTGACATGTTTTGATGACTGGCCCTTTAAGAGGCAGACCCTAGAAGTGGACAAACCCTTGAAGAGGTGACAAATTTAGTGAATTATGTCCTTTAAGAGGTTGACCAGGGTTGTGTACAAACCCTTGAAACAACAGCATTTTAAGTGTACTGGCCCTTTAAGAGGTGGACCTGGGAAGCTTACAGACCTTTAAAATTGGCAATACTTTAAGGTGACTGGCCTATGAAGAGGATGACCATGGAAGTGGACAGTCCTTAAAGATGCATTATTGTGTGTGGGTGGCCTTCTAAGAGACAACCCTGGGAATGGACAGACCTTTGGAAATGTCAATGTGGCTTATGAAGTGGAAAGCCACTTGAACATGTGACATGTTTTGATGACTGGCCCTTTAAGAGGCAGACCCTAGAAGTGGACAAACCCCTGAAGAGGTGACAAATTTAGGGAATTATGTCCTTTAAGAGGTTGACCAGGGTTGAGTACAAACCCTTGAAACAACAGCATTTTAAGTGTACTGGCCCTTTAAGAGGTGGACCTGGGAAGCTTACAGACCTTTAAAATTGGCAATACTTTAAGGTGACTGGCCTATGAAGAGGATGACCATGGAAGTGGACAGTCCTTAAAGATGCATTATTGTTTGTGGGTGGCATTCTAAGAAACAACCCTGGGAATGGACAGACCTTTGGAAATGTCAATGTGGCTTATGAAGTGGAAAGCCACTTGAACATGTGACATGTTTTGATGACTGGCCCTTTAAGAGGCAGACCCTAGAAGTGGACAAACCCTTGAAGAGGTGACAAATTTAGGGAATTATGTCCTTTAAGAGCTTGACCAGGGTTGAGTACAAACCCTTGAAACAACAGCATTTTAAGTGTACTGGCCCTTTAAGAGGTGGACCTGGGAAGCTTACAGACCTTTAAAATTGGCAATACTTTAAGGTGACTGGCCTATGAAGAGGATGACCATGGAAGTGGACAGTCCTTAAAGATGCATTATTGTGTGTGGGTGGCCTTCTAAGAGACAACCCTGGGAATGGACAGACCTTTGGAAATGTCAATGTGGCTTATGAAGTGGAAAGCCACTTGAACATGTGACATGTTTTGATGACTGGCCCTTTAAGAGGCAGACCCTAGAAGTGGACAAACCCTTGAAGAGGTGACAAATTTAGGGAATTATGTCCTTTAAGAGGTTGACCAGGGTTGTGTACAAACCCTTGAAACAACAGCATTTTAAGTGTACTGGCTCTTTAAGAGGTGGACCTGGGAAGCTTACAGACCTTTAAAATTGGCAATACTTTAAGGTGACTGGCCTATGAAGAGGATGACCATGGAAGTGGACAGTCCTTAAAGATGCATTATTGTGTGTGGGTGGCCTTCTAAGAGACAACCCTGGGAATGGACAGACCTTTGGAAATGTCAATGTGGCTTATGAAGTGGAAAGCCACTTGAACATGTGACATGTTTTGCGGACTGGCCCTTTAAGAAGCAGACCCTAGAAGTGGACAAACCCTTGAAGAGGTGACAAATTTAGGGAATTATGTCCTTTAAGAGGTTGACCAGGGTTGTGTACAAACCCTCGAAACAACAGCATTTTAAGTGTACTGGCCCTTTAAGAGGTGGACCTGGGAAGCTTACAGACCTTTAAAATTGGCAATACTTTAAGGTGACTGGCCTATGAAGAGGATGACCATGGAAGTGGACAGTCCTTAAAGATGCATTATTGTGTGTGGGTGGCCTTCTAAGAGACAACCCTGGGAATGGACAGACCTTTGGAAATGTCAATGTGGCTTATGAAGTGGAAAGCCACTTGAACATGTGACATGTTTTGATGACTGGCCCTTTAAGAGGCAGACCCTAGAAGTGGACAAACCCTTGAAGAGGTGACAAATTTAGGGAATTATGTCCTTTAAGAGGTTGACCAGGGTTGTGTACAAACCCTTGAAACAACAGCATTTTAAGTGTACTGGCCCTTTAAGAGGTGGACCTGGGAAGCTTACAGACCTTTAAAATTGGCAATACTTTAAGGTGACTGGCCTATGAAGAGGATGACCATGGAAGTGGACAGTCCTTAAAGATGCATTATTGTGTGTGGGTGGCCTTCTAAGAGACAACCCTGGGAATGGACAGACCTTTGGAAATGTCAATGTGGCTTATGAAGTGGAAAGCCACTTGAACATGTGACATGTTTTGATGACTGGCCCTTTAAGAGGCAGACCCTAGAAGTGGACAAACCCCTGAAGAGGTGACAAATTTAGGGAATTATGTCCTTTAAGAGGTTGACCAGGGTTGAGTACAAACCCTTGAAACAACAGCATTTTAAGTGTACTGGCCCTTTAAGAGGTGGACCTGGGAAGCTTACAGACCTTTAAAATTGGCAATACTTTAAGGTGACTGGCCTATGAAGAGGATGACCATGGAAGTGGACAGTCCTTAAAGATGCATTATTGTGTGTGGGTGGCCTTCTAAGAGACAACCCTGGGAATGGACAGACCTTTGGAAATGTCAATGTGGCTTATGAAGTGGAAAGCCACTTGAACATGTGACATGTTTTGATGACTGGCCCTTTAAGAGGCAGACCCTAGAAGTGGACAAACCCTTGAAGAGGTGACAAATTTAGGGAATTATGTCCTTTAAGAGGTTGACCAGGGTTGTGTACAAACCCTCGAAACAACAGCATTTTAAGTGTACTGGCTCTTTAAGAGGTGGACCTGGGAAGCTTACAGACCTTTAAAATTGGCAATACTTTAAGGTGACTGGCCTATGAAGAGGATGACCATGGAAGTGGACAGTCCTTAAAGATGCATTATTGTGTGTGGGTGGCCTTCTAAGAGACAACCCTGGGAATGGACAGACCTTTGGAAATGTCAATGTGGCTTATGAAGTGGAAAGCCACTTGAACATGTGACATGTTTTGCGGACTGGCCCTTTAAGAAGCAGACCCTAGAAGTGGACAAACCCTTGAAGAGGTGACAAATTTAGGGAATTATGTCCTTTAAGAGGTTGACCAGGGTTGTGTACAAACCCTCGAAACAACAGCATTTTAAGTGTACTGGCCCTTTAAGAGGTGGACCTGGGAAGCTTACAGACCTTTAAAATTGGCAATACTTTAAGGTGACTGGCCTATGAAGAGGATGACCATGGAAGTGGACAGTCCTTAAAGATGCATTATTGTGTGTGGGTGGCCTTCTAAGAGACAACCCTGGGAATGGACAGACCTTTGGAAATGTCAATGTGGCTTATGAAGTGGAAAGCCACTTGAACATGTGACATGTTTTGATGACTGGCCCTTTAAGAGGCAGACCCTAGAAGTGGACAAACCCTTGAAGAGGTGACAAATTTAGGGAATTATGTCCTTTAAGAGGTTGACCAGGGTTGTGTACAAACCCTCGAAACAACAGCATTTTAAGTGTACTGGCCCTTTAAGAGGTGGACCTGGGAAGCTTACAGACCTTTAAAATTGGCAATACTTTAAGGTGACTGGCCTATGAAGAGGATGACCATGGAAGTGGACAGTCCTTAAAGATGCATTATTGTGTGTGGGTGGCCTTCTAAGAGACAACCCTGGGAATGGACAGACCTTTGGAAATGTCAATGTGGCTTATGAAGTGGAAAGCCACTTGAACATGTGACATGTTTTGATGACTGGCCCTTTAAGAGGCAGACCCTAGAAGTGGACAAACCCTTGAAGAGGTGACAAATTTAGGGAATTATGTCCTTTAAGAGGTTGACCAGGGTTGTGTACAAACCCTTGAAACAACAGCATTTTAAGTGTACTGGCCCTTTAAGAGGTGGACCTGGGAAGCTTACAGACCTTTAAAATTGGCAATACTTTAAGGTGACTGGCCTATGAAGAGGATGACCATGGAAGTGGACAGTCCTTAAAGATGCATTATTGTGTGTGGGTGGCCTTCTAAGAGACAACCCTGGGAATGGACAGACCTTTGGAAATGTCAATGTGGCTTATGAAGTGGAAAGCCACTTGAACATGTGACATGTTTTGATGACTGGCCCTTTAAGAGGCAGACCCTAGAAGTGGACAAACCCTTGAAGAGGTGACAAATTTAGGGAATTATGTCCTTTAAGAGGTTGACCAGGGTTGTGTACAAACCCTTGAAACAACAGCATTTTAAGTGTACTGGCCCTTTAAGAGGTGGACCTGGGAAGCTTACAGACCTTTAAAATTGGCAATACTTTAAGGTGACTGGCCTATGAAGAGGATGACCATGGAAGTGGACAGTCCTTAAAGATGCATTATTGTGTGTGGGTGGCCTTCTAAGAGACAACCCTGGGAATGGACAGACCTTTGGAAATGTCAATGTGGCTTATGAAGTGGAAAGCCACTTGAACATGTGACATGTTTTGATGACTGGCCCTTTAAGAGGCAGACCCTAGAAGTGGACAAACCCTTGAAGAGGTGACAAATTTAGTGAATTATGTCCTTTAAGAGGTTGACCAGGGTTGTGTACAAACCCTTGAAACAACAGCATTTTAAGTGTACTGGCCCTTTAAGAGGTGGACCTGGGAAGCTTACAGACCTTTAAAATTGGCAATACTTTAAGGTGACTGGCCTATGAAGAGGATGACCATGGAAGTGGACAGTCCTTAAAGATGCATTATTGTGTGTGGGTGGCCTTCTAAGAGACAACCCTGGGAATGGACAGACCTTTGGAAATGTCAATGTGGCTTATGAAGTGGAAAGCCACTTGAACATGTGACATGTTTTGATGACTGGCCCTTTAAGAGGCAGACCCTAGAAGTGGACAAACCCCTGAAGAGGTGACAAATTTAGGGAATTATGTCCTTTAAGAGGTTGACCAGGGTTGAGTACAAACCCTTGAAACAACAGCATTTTAAGTGTACTGGCCCTTTAAGAGGTGGACCTGGGAAGCTTACAGACCTTTAAAATTGGCAATACTTTAAGGTGACTGGCCTATGAAGAGGATGACCATGGAAGTGGACAGTCCTTAAAGATGCATTATTGTTTGTGGGTGGCATTCTAAGAAACAACCCTGGGAATGGACAGACCTTTGGAAATGTCAATGTGGCTTATGAAGTGGAAAGCCACTTGAACATGTGACATGTTTTGATGACTGGCCCTTTAAGAGGCAGACCCTAGAAGTGGACAAACCCTTGAAGAGGTGACAAATTTAGGGAATTATGTCCTTTAAGAGCTTGACCAGGGTTGAGTACAAACCCTTGAAACAACAGCATTTTAAGTGTACTGGCCCTTTAAGAGGTGGACCTGGGAAGCTTACAGACCTTTAAAATTGGCAATACTTTAAGGTGACTGGCCTATGAAGAGGATGACCATGGAAGTGGACAGTCCTTAAAGATGCATTATTGTGTGTGGGTGGCCTTCTAAGAGACAACCCTGGGAATGGACAGACCTTTGGAAATGTCAATGTGGCTTATGAAGTGGAAAGCCACTTGAACATGTGACATGTTTTGATGACTGGCCCTTTAAGAGGCAGACCCTAGAAGTGGACAAACCCTTGAAGAGGTGACAAATTTAGGGAATTATGTCCTTTAAGAGGTTGACCAGGGTTGTGTACAAACCCTTGAAACAACAGCATTTTAAGTGTACTGGCTCTTTAAGAGGTGGACCTGGGAAGCTTACAGACCTTTAAAATTGGCAATACTTTAAGGTGACTGGCCTATGAAGAGGATGACCATGGAAGTGGACAGTCCTTAAAGATGCATTATTGTGTGTGGGTGGCCTTCTAAGAGACAACCCTGGGAATGGACAGACCTTTGGAAATGTCAATGTGGCTTATGAAGTGGAAAGCCACTTGAACATGTGACATGTTTTGCGGACTGGCCCTTTAAGAAGCAGACCCTAGAAGTGGACAAACCCTTGAAGAGGTGACAAATTTAGGGAATTATGTCCTTTAAGAGGTTGACCAGGGTTGTGTACAAACCCTCGAAACAACAGCATTTTAAGTGTACTGGCCCTTTAAGAGGTGGACCTGGGAAGCTTACAGACCTTTAAAATTGGCAATACTTTAAGGTGACTGGCCTATGAAGAGGATGACCATGGAAGTGGACAGTCCTTAAAGATGCATTATTGTGTGTGGGTGGCCTTCTAAGAGACAACCCTGGGAATGGACAGACCTTTGGAAATGTCAATGTGGCTTATGAAGTGGAAAGCCACTTGAACATGTGACATGTTTTGATGACTGGCCCTTTAAGAGGCAGACCCTAGAAGTGGACAAACCCTTGAAGAGGTGACAAATTTAGGGAATTATGTCCTTTAAGAGGTTGACCAGGGTTGTGTACAAACCCTCAAAACAACAACATTTTAAGTGTACTGGCCCTTTAAGAGGTGGACCTGGGAAGCTTACAGACCTTTAAAATTGGCAATACTTTAAGGTGACTGGCCTATGAAGAGGATGACCATGGAAGTGGACAGTCCTTAAAGATGCATTATTGTGTGTGAGTGGCCTTCTAAGAGACAACCCTGGGAATGGACAGACCTTTGGAAATGTCAATGTGGCTTATGAAGTGGAAAGCCACTTGAACATGTGACATGTTTTGATGACTGGCCCTTTAAGAGGCAGACCCTAGAAGTGGACAAACCCTTGAAGAGGTGACAAATTTAGGGAATTATGTCCTTTAAGAGGTTGACCAGGGTTGTGTACAAACCCTTGAAACAACAGCATTTTAAGTGTACTGGCCCTTTAAGAGGTGGACCTGGGAAGCTTACAGACCTTTAAAATTGGCAATACTTTAAGGTGACTGGCCTATGAAGAGGATGACCATGGAAGTGGACAGTCCTTAAAGATGCATTATTGTGTGTGGGTGGCCTTCTAAGAGACAACCCTGGGAATGGACAGACCTTTGGAAATGTCAATGTGGCTTATGAAGTGGAAAGCCACTTGAACATGTGACATGTTTTGATGACTGGCCCTTTAAGAGGCAGACCCTAGAAGTGGACAAACCCTTGAAGAGGTGACAAATTTAGGGAATTATGTCCTTTAAGAGGTTGACCAGGGTTGTGTACAAACCCTTGAAACAACAGCATTTTAAGTGTACTGGCCCTTTAAGAGGTGGACCTGGGAAGCTTACAGACCTTTAAAATTGGCAATACTTTAAGGTGACTGGCCTATGAAGAGGATGACCATGGAAGTGGACAGTCCTTAAAGATGCATTATTGTGTGTGGGTGGCCTTCTAAGAGACAACCCTGGGAATGGACAGACCTTTGGAAATGTCAATGTGGCTTATGAAGTGGAAAGCCACTTGAACATGTGACATGTTTTGCGGACTGGCCCTTTAAGAAGCAGACCCTAGAAGTGGACAAACCCTTGAAGAGGTGACAAATTTAGGGAATTATGTCCTTTAAGAGGTTGACCAGGGTTGTGTACAAACCCTCGAAACAACAGCATTTTAAGTGTACTGGCCCTTTAAGAGGTGGACCTGGGAAGCTTACAGACCTTTAAAATTGGCAATACTTTAAGGTGACTGGCCTATGAAGAGGATGACCATGGAAGTGGACAGTCCTTAAAGATGCATTATTGTGTGTGGGTGGCCTTCTAAGAGACAACCCTGGGAATGGACAGACCTTTGGAAATGTCAATGTGGCTTATGAAGTGGAAAGCCACTTGAACATGTGACATGTTTTGATGACTGGCCCTTTAAGAGGCAGACCCTAGAAGTGGACAAACCCTTGAAGAGGTGACAAATTTAGGGAATTATGTCCTTTAAGAGGTTGACCAGGGTTGTGTACAAACCCTCGAAACAACAACATTTTAAGTGTGCTGGCCCTTTAAGAGGTGGACCTGGGAAGCTTACAGACCTTTAAAATTGGCAATACTTTAAGGTGACTGGCCTATGAAGAGGATGACCATGGAAGTGGACAGTCCTTAAAGATGCATTATTGTGTGTGAGTGGCCTTCTAAGAGACAACCCTGGGAATGGACAGACCTTTGGAAATGTCAATGTGGCTTATGAAGTGGAAAGCCACTTGAACATGTGACATGTTTTGATGACTGGCCCTTTAAGAGGCAGACCCTAGAAGTGGACAAACCCTTGAAGAGGTGACAAATTTAGGGAATTATGTCCTTTAAGAGGTTGACCAGGGTTGTGTACAAACCCTTGAAACAACAGCATTTTAAGTGTACTGGCCCTTTAAGAGGTGGACCTGGGAAGCTTACAGACCTTTAAAATTGGCAATACTTTAAGGTGACTGGCCTATGAAGAGGATGACCATGGAAGTGGACAGTCCTTAAAGATGCATTATTGTGTGTGGGTGGCCTTCTAAGAGACAACCCTGGGAATGGACAGACCTTTGGAAATGTCAATGTGGCTTATGAAGTGGAAAGCCACTTGAACATGTGACATGTTTTGATGACTGGCCCTTTAAGAGGCAGACCCTAGAAGTGGACAAACCCTTGAAGAGGTGACAAATTTAGGGAATTATGTCCTTTAAGAGGTTGACCAGGGTTGTGTACAAACCCTTGAAACAACAGCATTTTAAGTGTACTGGCCCTTTAAGAGGTGGACCTGGGAAGCTTACAGACCTTTAAAATTGGCAATACTTTAAGGTGACTGGCCTATGAAGAGGATGACCATGGAAGTGGACAGTCCTTAAAGATGCATTATTGTGTGTGGGTGGCCTTCTAAGAGACAACCCTGGGAATGGACAGACCTTTGGAAATGTCAATGTGGCTTATGAAGTGGAAAGCCACTTGAACATGTGACATGTTTTGATGACTGGCCCTTTAAGAGGCAGACCCTAGAAGTGGACAAACCCTTGAAGAGGTGACAAATTTAGTGAATTATGTCCTTTAAGAGGTTGACCAGGGTTGTGTACAAACCCTTGAAACAACAGCATTTTAAGTGTACTGGCCCTTTAAGAGGTGGACCTGGGAAGCTTACAGACCTTTAAAATTGGCAATACTTTAAGGTGACTGGCCTATGAAGAGGATGACCATGGAAGTGGACAGTCCTTAAAGATGCATTATTGTGTGTGGGTGGCCTTCTAAGAGACAACCCTGGGAATGGACAGACCTTTGGAAATGTCAATGTGGCTTATGAAGTGGAAAGCCACTTGAACATGTGACATGTTTTGATGACTGGCCCTTTAAGAGGCAGACCCTAGAAGTGGACAAACCCCTGAAGAGGTGACAAATTTAGGGAATTATGTCCTTTAAGAGGTTGACCAGGGTTGAGTACAAACCCTTGAAACAACAGCATTTTAAGTGTACTGGCCCTTTAAGAGGTGGACCTGGGAAGCTTACAGACCTTTAAAATTGGCAATACTTTAAGGTGACTGGCCTATGAAGAGGATGACCATGGAAGTGGACAGTCCTTAAAGATGCATTATTGTTTGTGGGTGGCATTCTAAGAAACAACCCTGGGAATGGACAGACCTTTGGAAATGTCAATGTGGCTTATGAAGTGGAAAGCCACTTGAACATGTGACATGTTTTGATGACTGGCCCTTTAAGAGGCAGACCCTAGAAGTGGACAAACCCTTGAAGAGGTGACAAATTTAGGGAATTATGTCCTTTAAGAGCTTGACCAGGGTTGAGTACAAACCCTTGAAACAACAGCATTTTAAGTGTACTGGCCCTTTAAGAGGTGGACCTGGGAAGCTTACAGACCTTTAAAATTGGCAATACTTTAAGGTGACTGGCCTATGAAGAGGATGACCATGGAAGTGGACAGTCCTTAAAGATGCATTATTGTGTGTGGGTGGCCTTCTAAGAGACAACCCTGGGAATGGACAGACCTTTGGAAATGTCAATGTGGCTTATGAAGTGGAAAGCCACTTGAACATGTGACATGTTTTGATGACTGGCCCTTTAAGAGGCAGACCCTAGAAGTGGACAAACCCTTGAAGAGGTGACAAATTTAGGGAATTATGTCCTTTAAGAGGTTGACCAGGGTTGTGTACAAACCCTTGAAACAACAGCATTTTAAGTGTACTGGCTCTTTAAGAGGTGGACCTGGGAAGCTTACAGACCTTTAAAATTGGCAATACTTTAAGGTGACTGGCCTATGAAGAGGATGACCATGGAAGTGGACAGTCCTTAAAGATGCATTATTGTGTGTGGGTGGCCTTCTAAGAGACAACCCTGGGAATGGACAGACCTTTGGAAATGTCAATGTGGCTTATGAAGTGGAAAGCCACTTGAACATGTGACATGTTTTGCGGACTGGCCCTTTAAGAAGCAGACCCTAGAAGTGGACAAACCCTTGAAGAGGTGACAAATTTAGGGAATTATGTCCTTTAAGAGGTTGACCAGGGTTGTGTACAAACCCTCGAAACAACAGCATTTTAAGTGTACTGGCCCTTTAAGAGGTGGACCTGGGAAGCTTACAGACCTTTAAAATTGGCAATACTTTAAGGTGACTGGCCTATGAAGAGGATGACCATGGAAGTGGACAGTCCTTAAAGATGCATTATTGTGTGTGGGTGGCCTTCTAAGAGACAACCCTGGGAATGGACAGACCTTTGGAAATGTCAATGTGGCTTATGAAGTGGAAAGCCACTTGAACATGTGACATGTTTTGATGACTGGCCCTTTAAGAGGCAGACCCTAGAAGTGGACAAACCCTTGAAGAGGTGACAAATTTAGGGAATTATGTCCTTTAAGAGGTTGACCAGGGTTGTGTACAAACCCTCGAAACAACAACATTTTAAGTGTACTGGCCCTTTAAGAGGTGGACCTGGGAAGCTTACAGACCTTTAAAATTGGCAATACTTTAAGGTGACTGGCCTATGAAGAGGATGACCATGGAAGTGGACAGTCCTTAAAGATGCATTATTGTGTGTGAGTGGCCTTCTAAGAGACAACCCTGGGAATGGACAGACCTTTGGAAATGTCAATGTGGCTTATGAAGTGGAAAGCCACTTGAACATGTGACATGTTTTGATGACTGGCCCTTTAAGAGGCAGACCCTAGAAGTGGACAAACCCTTGAAGAGGTGACAAATTTAGGGAATTATGTCCTTTAAGAGGTTGACCAGGGTTGTGTACAAACCCTTGAAACAACAGCATTTTAAGTGTACTGGCCCTTTAAGAGGTGGACCTGGGAAGCTTACAGACCTTTAAAATTGGCAATACTTTAAGGTGACTGGCCTATGAAGAGGATGACCATGGAAGTGGACAGTCCTTAAAGATGCATTATTGTGTGTGGGTGGCCTTCTAAGAGACAACCCTGGGAATGGACAGACCTTTGGAAATGTCAATGTGGCTTATGAAGTGGAAAGCCACTTGAACATGTGACATGTTTTGATGACTGGCCCTTTAAGAGGCAGACCCTAGAAGTGGACAAACCCTTGAAGAGGTGACAAATTTAGGGAATTATGTCCTTTAAGAGGTTGACCAGGGTTGTGTACAAACCCTTGAAACAACAGCATTTTAAGTGTACTGGCCCTTTAAGAGGTGGACCTGGGAAGCTTACAGACCTTTAAAATTGGCAATACTTTAAGGTGACTGGCCTATGAAGAGGATGACCATGGAAGTGGACAGTCCTTAAAGATGCATTATTGTGTGTGGGTGGCCTTCTAAGAGACAACCCTGGGAATGGACAGACCTTTGGAAATGTCAATGTGGCTTATGAAGTGGAAAGCCACTTGAACATGTGACATGTTTTGCGGACTGGCCCTTTAAGAAGCAGACCCTAGAAGTGGACAAACCCTTGAAGAGGTGACAAATTTAGGGAATTATGTCCTTTAAGAGGTTGACCAGGGTTGTGTACAAACCCTCGAAACAACAGCATTTTAAGTGTACTGGCCCTTTAAGAGGTGGACCTGGGAAGCTTACAGACCTTTAAAATTGGCAATACTTTAAGGTGACTGGCCTATGAAGAGGATGACCATGGAAGTGGACAGTCCTTAAAGATGCATTATTGTGTGTGGGTGGCCTTCTAAGAGACAACCCTGGGAATGGACAGACCTTTGGAAATGTCAATGTGGCTTATGAAGTGGAAAGCCACTTGAACATGTGACATGTTTTGATGACTGGCCCTTTAAGAGGCAGACCCTAGAAGTGGACAAACCCTTGAAGAGGTGACAAATTTAGGGAATTATGTCCTTTAAGAGGTTGACCAGGGTTGTGTACAAACCCTCGAAACAACAACATTTTAAGTGTACTGGCCCTTTAAGAGGTGGACCTGGGAAGCTTACAGACCTTTAAAATTGGCAATACTTTAAGGTGACTGGCCTATGAAGAGGATGACCATGGAAGTGGACAGTCCTTAAAGATGCATTATTGTGTGTGAGTGGCCTTCTAAGAGACAACCCTGGGAATGGACAGACCTTTGGAAATGTCAATGTGGCTTATGAAGTGGAAAGCCACTTGAACATGTGACATGTTTTGATGACTGGCCCTTTAAGAGGCAGACCCTAGAAGTGGACAAACCCTTGAAGAGGTGACAAATTTAGGGAATTATGTCCTTTAAGAGGTTGACCAGGGTTGTGTACAAACCCTTGAAACAACAGCATTTTAAGTGTACTGGCCCTTTAAGAGGTGGACCTGGGAAGCTTACAGACCTTTAAAATTGGCAATACTTTAAGGTGACTGGCCTATGAAGAGGATGACCATGGAAGTGGACAGTCCTTAAAGATGCATTATTGTGTGTGGGTGGCCTTCTAAGAGACAACCCTGGGAATGGACAGACCTTTGGAAATGTCAATGTGGCTTATGAAGTGGAAAGCCACTTGAACATGTGACATGTTTTGATGACTGGCCCTTTAAGAGGCAGACCCTAGAAGTGGACAAACCCTTGAAGAGGTGACAAATTTAGGGAATTATGTCCTTTAAGAGGTTGACCAGGGTTGTGTACAAACCCTTGAAACAACAGCATTTTAAGTGTACTGGCCCTTTAAGAGGTGGACCTGGGAAGCTTACAGACCTTTAAAATTGGCAATACTTTAAGGTGACTGGCCTATGAAGAGGATGACCATGGAAGTGGACAGTCCTTAAAGATGCATTATTGTGTGTGGGTGGCCTTCTAAGAGACAACCCTGGGAATGGACAGACCTTTGGAAATGTCAATGTGGCTTATGAAGTGGAAAGCCACTTGAACATGTGACATGTTTTGATGACTGGCCCTTTAAGAGGCAGACCCTAGAAGTGGACAAACCCTTGAAGAGGTGACAAATTTAGTGAATTATGTCCTTTAAGAGGTTGACCAGGGTTGTGTACAAACCCTTGAAACAACAGCATTTTAAGTGTACTGGCCCTTTAAGAGGTGGACCTGGGAAGCTTACAGACCTTTAAAATTGGCAATACTTTAAGGTGACTGGCCTATGAAGAGGATGACCATGGAAGTGGACAGTCCTTAAAGATGCATTATTGTGTGTGGGTGGCCTTCTAAGAGACAACCCTGGGAATGGACAGACCTTTGGAAATGTCAATGTGGCTTATGAAGTGGAAAGCCACTTGAACATGTGACATGTTTTGCGGACTGGCCCTTTAAGAGGCAGACCCTAGAAGTGGACAAACCCTTGAAGAGGTGACAAATTTAGGGAATTATGTCCTTTAAGAGGTTGACCAGGGTTGTGTACAAACCCTTGAAACAACAGCATTTTAAGTGTACTGGCCCTTTAAGAGGTGGACCTGGGAAGCTTACAGACCTTTAAAATTGGCAATACTTTAAGGTGACTGGCCTATGAAGAGGATGACCATGGAAGTGGACAGTCCTTAAAGATGCATTATTGTGTGTGGGTGGCCTTCTAAGAGACAACCCTGGGAATGGACAGACCTTTGGAAATGTCAATGTGGCTTATGAAGTGGAAAGCCACTTGAACATGTGACATGTTTTGCGGACTGGCCCTTTAAGAGGCAGACCCTAGAAGTGGACAAACCCTTGAAGAGGTGACAAATTTAGGGAATTATGTCCTTTAAGAGGTTGACCAGGGTTGTGTACAAACCCTTGAAACAACAGCATTTTAAGTGTACTGGCCCTTTAAGAGGTGGACCTGGGAAGCTTACAGACCTTTAAAATTGGCAATACTTTAAGGTGACTGGCCTATGAAGAGGATGACCATGGAAGTGGACAGTCCTTAAAGATGCATTATTGTGTGTGGGTGGCCTTCTAAGAGACAACCCTGGGAATGGACAGACCTTTGGAAATGTCAATGTGGCTTATGAAGTGGAAAGCCACTTGAACATGTGACATGTTTTGCGGACTGGCCCTTTAAGAGGCAGACCCTAGAAGTGGACAAACCCTTGAAGAGGTGACAAATTTAGGGAATTATGTCCTTTAAGAGGTTGACCAGGGTTGTGTACAAACCCTCGAAACAACAGCATTTTAAGTGTACTGGCCCTTTAAGAGGTGGACCTGGGAAGCTTACAGACCTTTAAAATTGGCAATACTTTAAGGTGACTGGCCTATGAAGAGGATGACCATGGAAGTGGACAGTCCTTAAAGATGCATTATTGTGTGTGGGTGGCCTTCTAAGAGACAACCCTGGGAATGGACAGACCTTTGGAAATGTCAATGTGGCTTATGAAGTGGAAAGCCACTTGAACATGTGACATGTTTTGCGGACTGGCCCTTTAAGAGGCAGACCCTAGAAGTGGACAAACCCTTGAAGAGGTGACAAATTTAGGGAATTATGTCCTTTAAGAGGTTGACCAGGGTTGTGTACAAACCCTCGAAACAACAGCATTTTAAGTGTACTGGCCCTTTAAGAGGTGGACCGGGGAAGCTTACGGACCTTTAAAATTGGCAATACTTTAAGGTGACTGGCCTATGAAGAGGATGACCATGGAAGTGGACAGTCCTTAAAGATGCATTATTGTGTGTGGGTGGCCTTCTAAGAGACAACCCTGGGAATGGACAGACCTTTGGAAATGTCAATGTGGCTTATGAAGTGGAAAGCCACTTGAACATGTGACATGTTTTGATGACTGGCCCTTTAAGAGGCAGACCCTAGAAGTGGACAAACCCTTGAAGAGGTGACAAATTTAGGGAATTATGTCCTTTAAGAGGTTGACCAGGGTTGTGTACAAACCCTTGAAACAACAGCATTTTAAGTGTACTGGCCCTTTAAGAGGTGGACCTGGGAAGCTTACAGACCTTTAAAATTGGCAATACTTTAAGGTGACTGGCCTATGAAGAGGATGACCATGGAAGTGGACAGTCCTTAAAAATGCATTATTGTGTGTGGGTGGCCTTCAAAGAGACAACCCTGGGAATGGACAGACCTTTGGAAATGTCAATGTGGCTTATGAAGTGGAAAGCCACTTGAACATGTGACATGTTTTGATGACTGGCCCTTTAAGAGGCAGACCCTAGAAGTGGACAAACCCTTGAAGAGGTGACAAATTTAGGGAATTATGTCCTTTAAGAGGTTGACCAGGGTTGTGTACAAACCCTTGAAACAACAGCATTTTAAGTGTACTGGCCCTTTAAGAGGTGGACCTGGGAAGCTTACAGACCTTTAAAATTGGCAATACTTTAAGGTGACTGGCCTATGAAGAGGATGACCATGGAAGTGGACAGTCCTTAAAGATGCATTATTGTGTGTGGGTGGCCTTCTAAGAGACAACCCTGGGAATGGACAGACCTTTGGAAATGTCAATGTGGCTTATGAAGTGGAAAGCCACTTGAACATGTGACATGTTTTGATGACTGGCCCTTTAAGAGGCAGACCCTAGAAGTGGACAAACCCTTGAAGAGGTGACAAATTTAGTGAATTATGTCCTTTAAGAGGTTGACCAGGGTTGTGTACAAACCCTTGAAACAACAGCATTTTAAGTGTACTGGCCCTTTAAGAGGTGGACCTGGGAAGCTTACAGACCTTTAAAATTGGCAATACTTTAAGGTGACTGGCCTATGAAGAGGATGACCATGGAAGTGGACAGTCCTTAAAGATGCATTATTGTGTGTGGGTGGCCTTCTAAGAGACAACCCTGGGAATGGACAGACCTTTGGAAATGTCAATGTGGCTTATGAAGTGGAAAGCCACTTGAACATGTGACATGTTTTGCGGACTGGCCCTTTAAGAAGCAGACCCTAGAAGTGGACAAACCCTTGAAGAGGTGACAAATTTAGGGAATTATGTCCTTTAAGAGGTTGACCAGGGTTGTGTACAAACCCTCGAAACAACAGCATTTTAAGTGTACTGGCCCTTTAAGAGGTGGACCTGGGAAGCTTACAGACCTTTAAAATTGGCAATACTTTAAGGTGACTGGCCTATGAAGAGGATGACCATGGAAGTGGACAGTCCTTAAAGATGCATTATTGTGTGTGGGTGGCCTTCTAAGAGACAACCCTGGGAATGGACAGACCTTTGGAAATGTCAATGTGGCTTATGAAGTGGAAAGCCACTTGAACATGTGACATGTTTTGATGACTGGCCCTTTAAGAGGCAGACCCTAGAAGTGGACAAACCCTTGAAGAGGTGACAAATTTAGTGAATTATGTCCTTTAAGAGGTTGACCAGGGTTGTGTACAAACCCTCGAAACAACAACATTTTAAGTGTACTGGCCCTTTAAGAGGTGGACCTGGGAAGCTTACAGACCTTTAAAATTGGCAATACTTTAAGGTGACTGGCCTATGAAGAGGATGACCATGGAAGTGGACAGTCCTTAAAGATGCATTATTGTGTGTGAGTGGCCTTCTAAGAGACAACCCTGGGAATGGACAGACCTTTGGAAATGTCAATGTGGCTTATGAAGTGGAAAGCCACTTGAACATGTGACATGTTTTGATGACTGGCCCTTTAAGAGGCAGACCCTAGAAGTGGACAAACCCTTGAAGAGGTGACAAATTTAGGGAATTATGTCCTTTAAGAGGTTGACCAGGGTTGTGTACAAACCCTTGAAACAACAGCATTTTAAGTGTACTGGCCCTTTAAGAGGTGGACCTGGGAAGCTTACAGACCTTTAAAATTGGCAATACTTTAAGGTGACTGGCCTATGAAGAGGATGACCATGGAAGTGGACAGTCCTTAAAGATGCATTATTGTGTGTGGGTGGCCTTCTAAGAGACAACCCTGGGAATGGACAGACCTTTGGAAATGTCAATGTGGCTTATGAAGTGGAAAGCCACTTGAACATGTGACATGTTTTGCGGACTGGCCCTTTAAGAGGCAGACCCTAGAAGTGGACAAACCCTTGAAGAGGTGACAAATTTAGGGAATTATGTCCTTTAAGAGGTTGACCAGGGTTGTGTACAAACCCTTGAAACAACAGCATTTTAAGTGTACTGGCCCTTTAAGAGGTGGACCTGGGAAGCTTACAGACCTTTAAAATTGGCAATACTTTAAGGTGACTGGCCTATGAAGAGGATGACCATGGAAGTGGACAGTCCTTAAAGATGCATTATTGTGTGTGGGTGGCCTTCTAAGAGACAACCCTGGGAATGGACAGACCTTTGGAAATGTCAATGTGGCTTATGAAGTGGAAAGCCACTTGAACATGTGACATGTTTTGCGGACTGGCCCTTTAAGAGGCAGACCCTAGAAGTGGACAAACCCTTGAAGAGGTGACAAATTTAGGGAATTATGTCCTTTAAGAGGTTGACCAGGGTTGTGTACAAACCCTTGAAACAACAGCATTTTAAGTGTACTGGCCCTTTAAGAGGTGGACCTGGGAAGCTTACAGACCTTTAAAATTGGCAATACTTTAAGGTGACTGGCCTATGAAGAGGATGACCATGGAAGTGGACAGTCCTTAAAGATGCATTATTGTGTGTGGGTGGCCTTCTAAGAGACAACCCTGGGAATGGACAGACCTTTGGAAATGTCAATGTGGCTTATGAAGTGGAAAGCCACTTGAACATGTGACATGTTTTGATGACTGGCCCTTTAAGAGGCAGACCCTAGAAGTGGACAAACCCTTGAAGAGGTGACAAATTTAGGGAATTATGTCCTTTAAGAGGTTGACCAGGGTTGTGTACAAACCCTCGAAACAACAGCATTTTAAGTGTACTGGCCCTTTAAGAGGTGGACCTGGGAAGCTTACAGACCTTTAAAATTGGCAATACTTTAAGGTGACTGGCCTATGAAGAGGATGACCATGGAAGTGGACAGTCCTTAAAGATGCATTATTGTGTGTGAGTGGCCTTCTAAGAGACAACCCTGGGAATGGACAGACCTTTGGAAATGTCAATGTGGCTTATGAAGTGGAAAGCCACTTGAACATGTGACATGTTTTGATGACTGGCCCTTTAAGAGGCAGACCCTAGAAGTGGACAAACCCTTGAAGAGGTGACAAATTTAGGGAATTATGTCCTTTAAGAGGTTGACCAGGGTTGTGTACAAACCCTTGAAACAACAGCATTTTAAGTGTACTGGCCCTTTAAGAGGTGGACCTGGGAAGCTTACAGACCTTTAAAATTGGCAATACTTTAAGGTGACTGGCCTATGAAGAGGATGACCATGGAAGTGGACAGTCCTTAAAGATGCATTATTGTGTGTGGGTGGCCTTCTAAGAGACAACCCTGGGAATGGACAGACCTTTGGAAATGTCAATGTGGCTTATGAAGTGGAAAGCCACTTGAACATGTGACATGTTTTGATGACTGGCCCTTTAAGAGGCAGACCCTAGAAGTGGACAAACCCTTGAAGAGGTGACAAATTTAGGGAATTATGTCCTTTAAGAGGTTGACCAGGGTTGTGTACAAACCCTTGAAACAACAGCATTTTAAGTGTACTGGCCCTTTAAGAGGTGGACCTGGGAAGCTTACAGACCTTTAAAATTGGCAATACTTTAAGGTGACTGGCCTATGAAGAGGATGACCATGGAAGTGGACAGTCCTTAAAGATGCATTATTGTGTGTGGGTGGCCTTCTAAGAGACAACCCTGGGAATGGACAGACCTTTGGAAATGTCAATGTGGCTTATGAAGTGGAAAGCCACTTGAACATGTGACATGTTTTGCGGACTGGCCCTTTAAGAAGCAGACCCTAGAAGTGGACAAACCCTTGAAGAGGTGACAAATTTAGTGAATTATGTCCTTTAAGAGGTTGACCAGGGTTGTGTACAAACCCTCGAAACAACAACATTTTAAGTGTACTGGCCCTTTAAGAGGTGGACCTGGGAAGCTTACAGACCTTTAAAATTGGCAATACTTTAAGGTGACTGGCCTATGAAGAGGATGACCATGGAAGTGGACAGTCCTTAAAGATGCATTATTGTGTGTGAGTGGCCTTCTAAGAGACAACCCTGGGAATGGACAGACCTTTGGAAATGTCAATGTGGCTTATGAAGTGGAAAGCCACTTGAACATGTGACATGTTTTGATGACTGGCCCTTTAAGAGGCAGACCCTAGAAGTGGACAAACCCTTGAAGAGGTGACAAATTTAGGGAATTATGTCCTTTAAGAGGTTGACCAGGGTTGTGTACAAACCCTTGAAACAACAGCATTTTAAGTGTACTGGCCCTTTAAGAGGTGGACCTGGGAAGCTTACAGACCTTTAAAATTGGCAATACTTTAAGGTGACTGGCCTATGAAGAGGATGACCATGGAAGTGGACAGTCCTTAAAGATGCATTATTGTGTGTGGGTGGCCTTCTAAGAGACAACCCTGGGAATGGACAGACCTTTGGAAATGTCAATGTGGCTTATGAAGTGGAAAGCCACTTGAACATGTGACATGTTTTGCGGACTGGCCCTTTAAGAGGCAGACCCTAGAAGTGGACAAACCCTTGAAGAGGTGACAAATTTAGGGAATTATGTCCTTTAAGAGGTTGACCAGGGTTGTGTACAAACCCTTGAAACAACAGCATTTTAAGTGTACTGGCCCTTTAAGAGGTGGACCTGGGAAGCTTACAGACCTTTAAAATTGGCAATACTTTAAGGTGACTGGCCTATGAAGAGGATGACCATGGAAGTGGACAGTCCTTAAAGATGCATTATTGTGTGTGGGTGGCCTTCTAAGAGACAACCCTGGGAATGGACAGACCTTTGGAAATGTCAATGTGGCTTATGAAGTGGAAAGCCACTTGAACATGTGACATGTTTTGCGGACTGGCCCTTTAAGAAGCAGACCCTAGAAGTGGACAAACCCTTGAAGAGGTGACAAATTTAGTGAATTATGTCCTTTAAGAGGTTGACCAGGGTTGTGTACAAACCCTCGAAACAACAACATTTTAAGTGTACTGGCCCTTTAAGAGGTGGACCTGGGAAGCTTACAGACCTTTAAAATTGGCAATACTTTAAGGTGACTGGCCTATGAAGAGGATGACCATGGAAGTGGACAGTCCTTAAAGATGCATTATTGTGTGTGAGTGGCCTTCTAAGAGACAACCCTGGGAATGGACAGACCTTTGGAAATGTCAATGTGGCTTATGAAGTGGAAAGCCACTTGAACATGTGACATGTTTTGATGACTGGCCCTTTAAGAGGCAGACCCTAGAAGTGGACAAACCCTTGAAGAGGTGACAAATTTAGGGAATTATGTCCTTTAAGAGGTTGACCAGGGTTGTGTACAAACCCTTGAAACAACAGCATTTTAAGTGTACTGGCCCTTTAAGAGGTGGACCTGGGAAGCTTACAGACCTTTAAAATTGGCAATACTTTAAGGTGACTGGCCTATGAAGAGGATGACCATGGAAGTGGACAGTCCTTAAAGATGCATTATTGTGTGTGGGTGGCCTTCTAAGAGACAACCCTGGGAATGGACAGACCTTTGGAAATGTCAATGTGGCTTATGAAGTGGAAAGCCACTTGAACATGTGACATGTTTTGCGGACTGGCCCTTTAAGAGGCAGACCCTAGAAGTGGACAAACCCTTGAAGAGGTGACAAATTTAGGGAATTATGTCCTTTAAGAGGTTGACCAGGGTTGTGTACAAACCCTTGAAACAACAGCATTTTAAGTGTACTGGCCCTTTAAGAGGTGGACCTGGGAAGCTTACAGACCTTTAAAATTGGCAATACTTTAAGGTGACTGGCCTATGAAGAGGATGACCATGGAAGTGGACAGTCCTTAAAGATGCATTATTGTGTGTGGGTGGCCTTCTAAGAGACAACCCTGGGAATGGACAGACCTTTGGAAATGTCAATGTGGCTTATGAAGTGGAAAGCCACTTGAACATGTGACATGTTTTGCGGACTGGCCCTTTAAGAAGCAGACCCTAGAAGTGGACAAACCCTTGAAGAGGTGACAAATTTAGTGAATTATGTCCTTTAAGAGGTTGACCAGGGTTGTGTACAAACCCTCGAAACAACAACATTTTAAGTGTACTGGCCCTTTAAGAGGTGGACCTGGGAAGCTTACAGACCTTTAAAATTGGCAATACTTTAAGGTGACTGGCCTATGAAGAGGATGACCATGGAAGTGGACAGTCCTTAAAGATGCATTATTGTGTGTGAGTGGCCTTCTAAGAGACAACCCTGGGAATGGACAGACCTTTGGAAATGTCAATGTGGCTTATGAAGTGGAAAGCCACTTGAACATGTGACATGTTTTGATGACTGGCCCTTTAAGAGGCAGACCCTAGAAGTGGACAAACCCTTGAAGAGGTGACAAATTTAGGGAATTATGTCCTTTAAGAGGTTGACCAGGGTTGTGTACAAACCCTTGAAACAACAGCATTTTAAGTGTACTGGCCCTTTAAGAGGTGGACCTGGGAAGCTTACAGACCTTTAAAATTGGCAATACTTTAAGGTGACTGGCCTATGAAGAGGATGACCATGGAAGTGGACAGTCCTTAAAGATGCATTATTGTGTGTGGGTGGCCTTCTAAGAGACAACCCTGGGAATGGACAGACCTTTGGAAATGTCAATGTGGCTTATGAAGTGGAAAGCCACTTGAACATGTGACATGTTTTGCGGACTGGCCCTTTAAGAGGCAGACCCTAGAAGTGGACAAACCCTTGAAGAGGTGACAAATTTAGGGAATTATGTCCTTTAAGAGGTTGACCAGGGTTGTGTACAAACCCTTGAAACAACAGCATTTTAAGTGTACTGGCCCTTTAAGAGGTGGACCTGGGAAGCTTACAGACCTTTAAAATTGGCAATACTTTAAGGTGACTGGCCTATGAAGAGGATGACCATGGAAGTGGACAGTCCTTAAAGATGCATTATTGTGTGTGGGTGGCCTTCTAAGAGACAACCCTGGGAATGGACAGACCTTTGGAAATGTCAATGTGGCTTATGAAGTGGAAAGCCACTTGAACATGTGACATGTTTTGCGGACTGGCCCTTTAAGAGGCAGACCCTAGAAGTGGACAAACCCTTGAAGAGGTGACAAATTTAGGGAATTATGTCCTTTAAGAGGTTGACCAGGGTTGTGTACAAACCCTTGAAACAACAGCATTTTAAGTGTACTGGCCCTTTAAGAGGTGGACCTGGGAAGCTTACAGACCTTTAAAATTGGCAATACTTTAAGGTGACTGGCCTATGAAGAGGATGACCATGGAAGTGGACAGTCCTTAAAGATGCATTATTGTGTGTGGGTGGCCTTCTAAGAGACAACCCTGGGAATGGACAGACCTTTGGAAATGTCAATGTGGCTTATGAAGTGGAAAGCCACTTGAACATGTGACATGTTTTGATGACTGGCCCTTTAAGAGGCAGACCCTAGAAGTGGACAAACCCTTGAAGAGGTGACAAATTTAGGGAATTATGTCCTTTAAGAGGTTGACCAGGGTTGTGTACAAACCCTCGAAACAACAGCATTTTAAGTGTACTGGCCCTTTAAGAGGTGGACCTGGGAAGCTTACAGACCTTTAAAATTGGCAATACTTTAAGGTGACTGGCCTATGAAGAGGATGACCATGGAAGTGGACAGTCCTTAAAGATGCATTATTGTGTGTGGGTGGCCTTCTAAGAGACAACCCTGGGAATGGACAGACCTTTGGAAATGTCAATGTGGCTTATGAAGTGGAAAGCCACTTGAACATGTGACATGTTTTGATGACTGGCCCTTTAAGAGGCAGACCCTAGAAGTGGACAAACCCTTGAAGAGGTGACAAATTTAGTGAATTATGTCCTTTAAGAGGTTGACCAGGGTTGTGTACAAACCCTCGAAACAACAACATTTTAAGTGTACTGGCCCTTTAAGAGGTGGACCTGGGAAGCTTACAGACCTTTAAAATTGGCAATACTTTAAGGTGACTGGCCTATGAAGAGGATGACCATGGAAGTGGACAGTCCTTAAAGATGCATTATTGTGTGTGAGTGGCCTTCTAAGAGACAACCCTGGGAATGGACAGACCTTTGGAAATGTCAATGTGGCTTATGAAGTGGAAAGCCACTTGAACATGTGACATGTTTTGATGACTGGCCCTTTAAGAGGCAGACCCTAGAAGTGGACAAACCCTTGAAGAGGTGACAAATTTAGGGAATTATGTCCTTTAAGAGGTTGACCAGGGTTGTGTACAAACCCTTGAAACAACAGCATTTTAAGTGTACTGGCCCTTTAAGAGGTGGACCTGGGAAGCTTACAGACCTTTAAAATTGGCAATACTTTAAGGTGACTGGCCTATGAAGAGGATGACCATGGAAGTGGACAGTCCTTAAAGATGCATTATTGTGTGTGGGTGGCCTTCTAAGAGACAACCCTGGGAATGGACAGACCTTTGGAAATGTCAATGTGGCTTATGAAGTGGAAAGCCACTTGAACATGTGACATGTTTTGCGGACTGGCCCTTTAAGAGGCAGACCCTAGAAGTGGACAAACCCTTGAAGAGGTGACAAATTTAGGGAATTATGTCCTTTAAGAGGTTGACCAGGGTTGTGTACAAACCCTTGAAACAACAGCATTTTAAGTGTACTGGCCCTTTAAGAGGTGGACCTGGGAAGCTTACAGACCTTTAAAATTGGCAATACTTTAAGGTGACTGGCCTATGAAGAGGATGACCATGGAAGTGGACAGTCCTTAAAGATGCATTATTGTGTGTGGGTGGCCTTCTAAGAGACAACCCTGGGAATGGACAGACCTTTGGAAATGTCAATGTGGCTTATGAAGTGGAAAGCCACTTGAACATGTGACATGTTTTGCGGACTGGCCCTTTAAGAGGCAGACCCTAGAAGTGGACAAACCCTTGAAGAGGTGACAAATTTAGGGAATTATGTCCTTTAAGAGGTTGACCAGGGTTGTGTACAAACCCTCGAAACAACAGCATTTTAAGTGTACTGGCCCTTTAAGAGGTGGACCTGGGAAGCTTACAGACCTTTAAAATTGGCAATACTTTAAGGTGACTGGCCTATGAAGAGGATGACCATGGAAGTGGACAGTCCTTAAAGATGCATTATTGTGTGTGGGTGGCCTTCTAAGAGACAACCCTGGGAATGGACAGACCTTTGGAAATGTCAATGTGGCTTATGAAGTGGAAAGCCACTTGAACATGTGACATGTTTTGATGACTGGCCCTTTAAGAGGCAGACCCTAGAAGTGGACAAACCCTTGAAGAGGTGACAAATTTAGGGAATTATGTCCTTTAAGAGGTTGACCAGGGTTGTGTACAAACCCTCGAAACAACAGCATTTTAAGTGTACTGGCCCTTTAAGAGGTGGACCTGGGAAGCTTACAGACCTTTAAAATTGGCAATACTTTAAGGTGACTGGCCTATGAAGAGGATGACCATGGAAGTGGACAGTCCTTAAAGATGCATTATTGTGTGTGAGTGGCCTTCTAAGAGACAACCCTGGGAATGGACAGACCTTTGGAAATGTCAATGTGGCTTATGAAGTGGAAAGCCACTTGAACATGTGACATGTTTTGATGACTGGCCCTTTAAGAGGCAGACCCTAGAAGTGGACAAACCCTTGAAGAGGTGACAAATTTAGGGAATTATGTCCTTTAAGAGGTTGACCAGGGTTGTGTACAAACCCTTGAAACAACAGCATTTTAAGTGTACTGGCCCTTTAAGAGGTGGACCTGGGAAGCTTACAGACCTTTAAAATTGGCAATACTTTAAGGTGACTGGCCTATGAAGAGGATGACCATGGAAGTGGACAGTCCTTAAAGATGCATTATTGTGTGTGGGTGGCCTTCTAAGAGACAACCCTGGGAATGGACAGACCTTTGGAAATGTCAATGTGGCTTATGAAGTGGAAAGCCACTTGAACATGTGACATGTTTTGATGACTGGCCCTTTAAGAGGCAGACCCTAGAAGTGGACAAACCCTTGAAGAGGTGACAAATTTAGGGAATTATGTCCTTTAAGAGGTTGACCAGGGTTGTGTACAAACCCTTGAAACAACAGCATTTTAAGTGTACTGGCCCTTTAAGAGGTGGACCTGGGAAGCTTACAGACCTTTAAAATTGGCAATACTTTAAGGTGACTGGCCTATGAAGAGGATGACCATGGAAGTGGACAGTCCTTAAAGATGCATTATTGTGTGTGGGTGGCCTTCTAAGAGACAACCCTGGGAATGGACAGACCTTTGGAAATGTCAATGTGGCTTATGAAGTGGAAAGCCACTTGAACATGTGACATGTTTTGCGGACTGGCCCTTTAAGAAGCAGACCCTAGAAGTGGACAAACCCTTGAAGAGGTGACAAATTTAGTGAATTATGTCCTTTAAGAGGTTGACCAGGGTTGTGTACAAACCCTCGAAACAACAACATTTTAAGTGTACTGGCCCTTTAAGAGGTGGACCTGGGAAGCTTACAGACCTTTAAAATTGGCAATACTTTAAGGTGACTGGCCTATGAAGAGGATGACCATGGAAGTGGACAGTCCTTAAAGATGCATTATTGTGTGTGAGTGGCCTTCTAAGAGACAACCCTGGGAATGGACAGACCTTTGGAAATGTCAATGTGGCTTATGAAGTGGAAAGCCACTTGAACATGTGACATGTTTTGATGACTGGCCCTTTAAGAGGCAGACCCTAGAAGTGGACAAACCCTTGAAGAGGTGACAAATTTAGGGAATTATGTCCTTTAAGAGGTTGACCAGGGTTGTGTACAAACCCTTGAAACAACAGCATTTTAAGTGTACTGGCCCTTTAAGAGGTGGACCTGGGAAGCTTACAGACCTTTAAAATTGGCAATACTTTAAGGTGACTGGCCTATGAAGAGGATGACCATGGAAGTGGACAGTCCTTAAAGATGCATTATTGTGTGTGGGTGGCCTTCTAAGAGACAACCCTGGGAATGGACAGACCTTTGGAAATGTCAATGTGGCTTATGAAGTGGAAAGCCACTTGAACATGTGACATGTTTTGCGGACTGGCCCTTTAAGAGGCAGACCCTAGAAGTGGACAAACCCTTGAAGAGGTGACAAATTTAGGGAATTATGTCCTTTAAGAGGTTGACCAGGGTTGTGTACAAACCCTTGAAACAACAGCATTTTAAGTGTACTGGCCCTTTAAGAGGTGGACCTGGGAAGCTTACAGACCTTTAAAATTGGCAATACTTTAAGGTGACTGGCCTATGAAGAGGATGACCATGGAAGTGGACAGTCCTTAAAGATGCATTATTGTGTGTGGGTGGCCTTCTAAGAGACAACCCTGGGAATGGACAGACCTTTGGAAATGTCAATGTGGCTTATGAAGTGGAAAGCCACTTGAACATGTGACATGTTTTGCGGACTGGCCCTTTAAGAAGCAGACCCTAGAAGTGGACAAACCCTTGAAGAGGTGACAAATTTAGTGAATTATGTCCTTTAAGAGGTTGACCAGGGTTGTGTACAAACCCTCGAAACAACAACATTTTAAGTGTACTGGCCCTTTAAGAGGTGGACCTGGGAAGCTTACAGACCTTTAAAATTGGCAATACTTTAAGGTGACTGGCCTATGAAGAGGATGACCATGGAAGTGGACAGTCCTTAAAGATGCATTATTGTGTGTGAGTGGCCTTCTAAGAGACAACCCTGGGAATGGACAGACCTTTGGAAATGTCAATGTGGCTTATGAAGTGGAAAGCCACTTGAACATGTGACATGTTTTGATGACTGGCCCTTTAAGAGGCAGACCCTAGAAGTGGACAAACCCTTGAAGAGGTGACAAATTTAGGGAATTATGTCCTTTAAGAGGTTGACCAGGGTTGTGTACAAACCCTTGAAACAACAGCATTTTAAGTGTACTGGCCCTTTAAGAGGTGGACCTGGGAAGCTTACAGACCTTTAAAATTGGCAATACTTTAAGGTGACTGGCCTATGAAGAGGATGACCATGGAAGTGGACAGTCCTTAAAGATGCATTATTGTGTGTGGGTGGCCTTCTAAGAGACAACCCTGGGAATGGACAGACCTTTGGAAATGTCAATGTGGCTTATGAAGTGGAAAGCCACTTGAACATGTGACATGTTTTGCGGACTGGCCCTTTAAGAGGCAGACCCTAGAAGTGGACAAACCCTTGAAGAGGTGACAAATTTAGGGAATTATGTCCTTTAAGAGGTTGACCAGGGTTGTGTACAAACCCTTGAAACAACAGCATTTTAAGTGTACTGGCCCTTTAAGAGGTGGACCTGGGAAGCTTACAGACCTTTAAAATTGGCAATACTTTAAGGTGACTGGCCTATGAAGAGGATGACCATGGAAGTGGACAGTCCTTAAAGATGCATTATTGTGTGTGGGTGGCCTTCTAAGAGACAACCCTGGGAATGGACAGACCTTTGGAAATGTCAATGTGGCTTATGAAGTGGAAAGCCACTTGAACATGTGACATGTTTTGCGGACTGGCCCTTTAAGAGGCAGACCCTAGAAGTGGACAAACCCTTGAAGAGGTGACAAATTTAGGGAATTATGTCCTTTAAGAGGTTGACCAGGGTTGTGTACAAACCCTTGAAACAACAGCATTTTAAGTGTACTGGCCCTTTAAGAGGTGGACCTGGGAAGCTTACAGACCTTTAAAATTGGCAATACTTTAAGGTGACTGGCCTATGAAGAGGATGACCATGGAAGTGGACAGTCCTTAAAGATGCATTATTGTGTGTGGGTGGCCTTCTAAGAGACAACCCTGGGAATGGACAGACCTTTGGAAATGTCAATGTGGCTTATGAAGTGGAAAGCCACTTGAACATGTGACATGTTTTGATGACTGGCCCTTTAAGAGGCAGACCCTAGAAGTGGACAAACCCTTGAAGAGGTGACAAATTTAGGGAATTATGTCCTTTAAGAGGTTGACCAGGGTTGTGTACAAACCCTCGAAACAACAGCATTTTAAGTGTACTGGCCCTTTAAGAGGTGGACCTGGGAAGCTTACAGACCTTTAAAATTGGCAATACTTTAAGGTGACTGGCCTATGAAGAGGATGACCATGGAAGTGGACAGTCCTTAAAGATGCATTATTGTGTGTGAGTGGCCTTCTAAGAGACAACCCTGGGAATGGACAGACCTTTGGAAATGTCAATGTGGCTTATGAAGTGGAAAGCCACTTGAACATGTGACATGTTTTGATGACTGGCCCTTTAAGAGGCAGACCCTAGAAGTGGACAAACCCTTGAAGAGGTGACAAATTTAGGGAATTATGTCCTTTAAGAGGTTGACCAGGGTTGTGTACAAACCCTTGAAACAACAGCATTTTAAGTGTACTGGCCCTTTAAGAGGTGGACCTGGGAAGCTTACAGACCTTTAAAATTGGCAATACTTTAAGGTGACTGGCCTATGAAGAGGATGACCATGGAAGTGGACAGTCCTTAAAGATGCATTATTGTGTGTGGGTGGCCTTCTAAGAGACAACCCTGGGAATGGACAGACCTTTGGAAATGTCAATGTGGCTTATGAAGTGGAAAGCCACTTGAACATGTGACATGTTTTGATGACTGGCCCTTTAAGAGGCAGACCCTAGAAGTGGACAAACCCTTGAAGAGGTGACAAATTTAGGGAATTATGTCCTTTAAGAGGTTGACCAGGGTTGTGTACAAACCCTTGAAACAACAGCATTTTAAGTGTACTGGCCCTTTAAGAGGTGGACCTGGGAAGCTTACAGACCTTTAAAATTGGCAATACTTTAAGGTGACTGGCCTATGAAGAGGATGACCATGGAAGTGGACAGTCCTTAAAGATGCATTATTGTGTGTGGGTGGCCTTCTAAGAGACAACCCTGGGAATGGACAGACCTTTGGAAATGTCAATGTGGCTTATGAAGTGGAAAGCCACTTGAACATGTGACATGTTTTGCGGACTGGCCCTTTAAGAAGCAGACCCTAGAAGTGGACAAACCCTTGAAGAGGTGACAAATTTAGGGAATTATGTCCTTTAAGAGGTTGACCAGGGTTGTGTACAAACCCTCGAAACAACAGCATTTTAAGTGTACTGGCCCTTTAAGAGGTGGACCTGGGAAGCTTACAGACCTTTAAAATTGGCAATACTTTAAGGTGACTGGCCTATGAAGAGGATGACCATGGAAGTGGACAGTCCTTAAAGATGCATTATTGTGTGTGGGTGGCCTTCTAAGAGACAACCCTGGGAATGGACAGACCTTTGGAAATGTCAATGTGGCTTATGAAGTGGAAAGCCACTTGAACATGTGACATGTTTTGATGACTGGCCCTTTAAGAGGCAGACCCTAGAAGTGGACAAACCCTTGAAGAGGTGACAAATTTAGTGAATTATGTCCTTTAAGAGGTTGACCAGGGTTGTGTACAAACCCTCGAAACAACAACATTTTAAGTGTACTGGCCCTTTAAGAGGTGGACCTGGGAAGCTTACAGACCTTTAAAATTGGCAATACTTTAAGGTGACTGGCCTATGAAGAGGATGACCATGGAAGTGGACAGTCCTTAAAGATGCATTATTGTGTGTGAGTGGCCTTCTAAGAGACAACCCTGGGAATGGACAGACCTTTGGAAATGTCAATGTGGCTTATGAAGTGGAAAGCCACTTGAACATGTGACATGTTTTGATGACTGGCCCTTTAAGAGGCAGACCCTAGAAGTGGACAAACCCTTGAAGAGGTGACAAATTTAGGGAATTATGTCCTTTAAGAGGTTGACCAGGGTTGTGTACAAACCCTTGAAACAACAGCATTTTAAGTGTACTGGCCCTTTAAGAGGTGGACCTGGGAAGCTTACAGACCTTTAAAATTGGCAATACTTTAAGGTGACTGGCCTATGAAGAGGATGACCATGGAAGTGGACAGTCCTTAAAGATGCATTATTGTGTGTGGGTGGCCTTCTAAGAGACAACCCTGGGAATGGACAGACCTTTGGAAATGTCAATGTGGCTTATGAAGTGGAAAGCCACTTGAACATGTGACATGTTTTGCGGACTGGCCCTTTAAGAGGCAGACCCTAGAAGTGGACAAACCCTTGAAGAGGTGACAAATTTAGGGAATTATGTCCTTTAAGAGGTTGACCAGGGTTGTGTACAAACCCTTGAAACAACAGCATTTTAAGTGTACTGGCCCTTTAAGAGGTGGACCTGGGAAGCTTACAGACCTTTAAAATTGGCAATACTTTAAGGTGACTGGCCTATGAAGAGGATGACCATGGAAGTGGACAGTCCTTAAAGATGCATTATTGTGTGTGGGTGGCCTTCTAAGAGACAACCCTGGGAATGGACAGACCTTTGGAAATGTCAATGTGGCTTATGAAGTGGAAAGCCACTTGAACATGTGACATGTTTTGCGGACTGGCCCTTTAAGAGGCAGACCCTAGAAGTGGACAAACCCTTGAAGAGGTGACAAATTTAGGGAATTATGTCCTTTAAGAGGTTGACCAGGGTTGTGTACAAACCCTTGAAACAACAGCATTTTAAGTGTACTGGCCCTTTAAGAGGTGGACCTGGGAAGCTTACAGACCTTTAAAATTGGCAATACTTTAAGGTGACTGGCCTATGAAGAGGATGACCATGGAAGTGGACAGTCCTTAAAGATGCATTATTGTGTGTGGGTGGCCTTCTAAGAGACAACCCTGGGAATGGACAGACCTTTGGAAATGTCAATGTGGCTTATGAAGTGGAAAGCCACTTGAACATGTGACATGTTTTGATGACTGGCCCTTTAAGAGGCAGACCCTAGAAGTGGACAAACCCTTGAAGAGGTGACAAATTTAGGGAATTATGTCCTTTAAGAGGTTGACCAGGGTTGTGTACAAACCCTCGAAACAACAGCATTTTAAGTGTACTGGCCCTTTAAGAGGTGGACCTGGGAAGCTTACAGACCTTTAAAATTGGCAATACTTTAAGGTGACTGGCCTATGAAGAGGATGACCATGGAAGTGGACAGTCCTTAAAGATGCATTATTGTGTGTGAGTGGCCTTCTAAGAGACAACCCTGGGAATGGACAGACCTTTGGAAATGTCAATGTGGCTTATGAAGTGGAAAGCCACTTGAACATGTGACATGTTTTGATGACTGGCCCTTTAAGAGGCAGACCCTAGAAGTGGACAAACCCTTGAAGAGGTGACAAATTTAGGGAATTATGTCCTTTAAGAGGTTGACCAGGGTTGTGTACAAACCCTTGAAACAACAGCATTTTAAGTGTACTGGCCCTTTAAGAGGTGGACCTGGGAAGCTTACAGACCTTTAAAATTGGCAATACTTTAAGGTGACTGGCCTATGAAGAGGATGACCATGGAAGTGGACAGTCCTTAAAGATGCATTATTGTGTGTGGGTGGACAGACCTTTGGAAATGTCAATGTGGCTTATGAAGTGGAAAGCCACTTGAACATGTGACATGTTTTGCGGACTGGCCCTTTAAGAAGCAGACCCTAGAAGTGGACAAACCCTTGAAGAGGTGACAAATTTAGGGAATTATGTCCTTTAAGAGGTTGACCAGGGTTGTGTACAAACCCTCGAAACAACAGCATTTTAAGTGTACTGGCCCTTTAAGAGGTGGACCTGGGAAGCTTACAGACCTTTAAAATTGGCAATACTTTAAGGTGACTGGCCTATGAAGAGGATGACCATGGAAGTGGACAGTCCTTAAAGATGCATTATTGTGTGTGGGTGGCCTTCTAAGAGACAACCCTGGGAATGGACAGACCTTTGGAAATGTCAATGTGGCTTATGAAGTGGAAAGCCACTTGAACATGTGACATGTTTTGATGACTGGCCCTTTAAGAGGCAGACCCTAGAAGTGGACAAACCCTTGAAGAGGTGACAAATTTAGTGAATTATGTCCTTTAAGAGGTTGACCAGGGTTGTGTACAAACCCTCGAAACAACAACATTTTAAGTGTACTGGCCCTTTAAGAGGTGGACCTGGGAAGCTTACAGACCTTTAAAATTGGCAATACTTTAAGGTGACTGGCCTATGAAGAGGATGACCATGGAAGTGGACAGTCCTTAAAGATGCATTATTGTGTGTGAGTGGCCTTCTAAGAGACAACCCTGGGAATGGACAGACCTTTGGAAATGTCAATGTGGCTTATGAAGTGGAAAGCCACTTGAACATGTGACATGTTTTGATGACTGGCCCTTTAAGAGGCAGACCCTAGAAGTGGACAAACCCTTGAAGAGGTGACAAATTTAGGGAATTATGTCCTTTAAGAGGTTGACCAGGGTTGTGTACAAACCCTTGAAACAACAGCATTTTAAGTGTACTGGCCCTTTAAGAGGTGGACCTGGGAAGCTTACAGACCTTTAAAATTGGCAATACTTTAAGGTGACTGGCCTATGAAGAGGATGACCATGGAAGTGGACAGTCCTTAAAGATGCATTATTGTGTGTGGGTGGACAGACCTTTGGAAATGTCAATGTGGCTTATGAAGTGGAAAGCCACTTGAACATGTGACATGTTTTGCGGACTGGCCCTTTAAGAAGCAGACCCTAGAAGTGGACAAACCCTTGAAGAGGTGACAAATTTAGGGAATTATGTCCTTTAAGAGGTTGACCAGGGTTGTGTACAAACCCTCGAAACAACAGCATTTTAAGTGTACTGGCCCTTTAAGAGGTGGACCTGGGAAGCTTACAGACCTTTAAAATTGGCAATACTTTAAGGTGACTGGCCTATGAAGAGGATGACCATGGAAGTGGACAGTCCTTAAAGATGCATTATTGTGTGTGGGTGGCCTTCTAAGAGACAACCCTGGGAATGGACAGACCTTTGGAAATGTCAATGTGGCTTATGAAGTGGAAAGCCACTTGAACATGTGACATGTTTTGATGACTGGCCCTTTAAGAGGCAGACCCTAGAAGTGGACAAACCCTTGAAGAGGTGACAAATTTAGTGAATTATGTCCTTTAAGAGGTTGACCAGGGTTGTGTACAAACCCTCGAAACAACAACATTTTAAGTGTACTGGCCCTTTAAGAGGTGGACCTGGGAAGCTTACAGACCTTTAAAATTGGCAATACTTTAAGGTGACTGGCCTATGAAGAGGATGACCATGGAAGTGGACAGTCCTTAAAGATGCATTATTGTGTGTGAGTGGCCTTCTAAGAGACAACCCTGGGAATGGACAGACCTTTGGAAATGTCAATGTGGCTTATGAAGTGGAAAGCCACTTGAACATGTGACATGTTTTGATGACTGGCCCTTTAAGAGGCAGACCCTAGAAGTGGACAAACCCTTGAAGAGGTGACAAATTTAGGGAATTATGTCCTTTAAGAGGTTGACCAGGGTTGTGTACAAACCCTTGAAACAACAGCATTTTAAGTGTACTGGCCCTTTAAGAGGTGGACCTGGGAAGCTTACAGACCTTTAAAATTGGCAATACTTTAAGGTGACTGGCCTATGAAGAGGATGACCATGGAAGTGGACAGTCCTTAAAGATGCATTATTGTGTGTGGGTGGCCTTCTAAGAGACAACCCTGGGAATGGACAGACCTTTGGAAATGTCAATGTGGCTTATGAAGTGGAAAGCCACTTGAACATGTGACATGTTTTGATGACTGGCCCTTTAAGAGGCAGACCCTAGAAGTGGACAAACCCTTGAAGAGGTGACAAATTTAGGGAATTATGTCCTTTAAGAGGTTGACCAGGGTTGTGTACAAACCCTTGAAACAACAGCATTTTAAGTGTACTGGCCCTTTAAGAGGTGGACCTGGGAAGCTTACAGACCTTTAAAATTGGCAATACTTTAAGGTGACTGGCCTATGAAGAGGATGACCATGGAAGTGGACAGTCCTTAAAGATGCATTATTGTGTGTGGGTGGCCTTCTAAGAGACAACCCTGGGAATGGACAGACCTTTGGAAATGTCAATGTGGCTTATGAAGTGGAAAGCCACTTGAACATGTGACATGTTTTGATGACTGGCCCTTTAAGAGGCAGACCCTAGAAGTGGACAAACCCTTGAAGAGGTGACAAATTTAGGGAATTATGTCCTTTAAGAGGTTGACCAGGGTTGTGTACAAACCCTTGAAACAACAGCATTTTAAGTGTACTGGCCCTTTAAGAGGTGGACCTGGGAAGCTTACAGACCTTTAAAATTGGCAATACTTTAAGGTGACTGGCCTATGAAGAGGATGACCATGGAAGTGGACAGTCCTTAAAGTTGCATTATTGTGTGTGGGTGGCCTTCTAAGAGACAACCCTGGGAATGGACAGACCTTTGGAAATGTCAATGTGGCTTATGAAGTGGAAAGCCACTTGAACATGTGACATGTTTTGATGACTGGCCCTTTAAGAGGCAGACCCTAGAAGTGGACAAACCCTTGAAGAGGTGACAAATTTAGTGAATTATGTCCTTTAAGAGGTTGACCAGGGTTGTGTACAAACCCTTGAAACAACAGCATTTTAAGTGTACTGGCCCTTTAAGAGGTGGACCTGGGAAGCTTACAGACCTTTAAAATTGGCAATACTTTAAGGTGACTGGCCTATGAAGAGGATGACCATGGAAGTGGACAGTCCTTAAAGATGCATTATTGTGTGTGGGTGGCCTTCTAAGAGACAACCCTGGGAATGGACAGACCTTTGGAAATGTCAATGTGGCTTATGAAGTGGAAAGCCACTTGAACATGTGACATGTTTTGCGGACTGGCCCTTTAAGAGGCAGACCCTAGAAGTGGACAAACCCTTGAAGAGGTGACAAATTTAGGGAATTATGTCCTTTAAGAGGTTGACCAGGGTTGTGTACAAACCCTTGAAACAACAGCATTTTAAGTGTACTGGCCCTTTAAGAGGTGGACCTGGGAAGCTTACAGACCTTTAAAATTGGCAATACTTTAAGGTGACTGGCCTATGAAGAGGATGACCATGGAAGTGGACAGTCCTTAAAGATGCATTATTGTGTGTGGGTGGCCTTCTAAGAGACAACCCTGGGAATGGACAGACCTTTGGAAATGTCAATGTGGCTTATGAAGTGGAAAGCCACTTGAACATGTGACATGTTTTGCGGACTGGCCCTTTAAGAGGCAGACCCTAGAAGTGGACAAACCCTTGAAGAGGTGACAAATTTAGGGAATTATGTCCTTTAAGAGGTTGACCAGGGTTGTGTACAAACCCTTGAAACAACAGCATTTTAAGTGTACTGGCCCTTTAAGAGGTGGACCTGGGAAGCTTACAGACCTTTAAAATTGGCAATACTTTAAGGTGACTGGCCTATGAAGAGGATGACCATGGAAGTGGACAGTCCTTAAAGATGCATTATTGTGTGTGGGTGGCCTTCTAAGAGACAACCCTGGGAATGGACAGACCTTTGGAAATGTCAATGTGGCTTATGAAGTGGAAAGCCACTTGAACATGTGACATGTTTTGCGGACTGGCCCTTTAAGAGGCAGACCCTAGAAGTGGACAAACCCTTGAAGAGGTGACAAATTTAGGGAATTATGTCCTTTAAGAGGTTGACCAGGGTTGTGTACAAACCCTCGAAACAACAGCATTTTAAGTGTACTGGCCCTTTAAGAGGTGGACCTGGGAAGCTTACAGACCTTTAAAATTGGCAATACTTTAAGGTGACTGGCCTATGAAGAGGATGACCATGGAAGTGGACAGTCCTTAAAGATGCATTATTGTGTGTGGGTGGCCTTCTAAGAGACAACCCTGGGAATGGACAGACCTTTGGAAATGTCAATGTGGCTTATGAAGTGGAAAGCCACTTGAACATGTGACATGTTTTGCGGACTGGCCCTTTAAGAGGCAGACCCTAGAAGTGGACAAACCCTTGAAGAGGTGACAAATTTAGGGAATTATGTCCTTTAAGAGGTTGACCAGGGTTGTGTACAAACCCTCGAAACAACAGCATTTTAAGTGTACTGGCCCTTTAAGAGGTGGACCTGGGAAGCTTACAGACCTTTAAAATTGGCAATACTTTAAGGTGACTGGCCTATGAAGAGGATGACCATGGAAGTGGACAGTCCTTAAAGATGCATTATTGTGTGTGGGTGGCCTTCTAAGAGACAACCCTGGGAATGGACAGACCTTTGGAAATGTCAATGTGGCTTATGAAGTGGAAAGCCACTTGAACATGTGACATGTTTTGCGGACTGGCCCTTTAAGAGGCAGACCCTAGAAGTGGACAAACCCTTGAAGAGGTGACAAATTTAGGGAATTATGTCCTTTAAGAGGTTGACCAGGGTTGTGTACAAACCCTCAAAACAACAGCATTTTAAGTGTACTGGCCCTTTAAGAGGTGGACCTGGGAAGCTTACAGACCTTTAAAATTGGCAATACTTTAAGGTGACTGGCCTATGAAGAGGATGACCATGGAAGTGGACAGTCCTTAAAGATGCATTATTGTGTGTGGGTGGCCTTCTAAGAGACAACCCTGGGAATGGACAGACCTTTGGAAATGTCAATGTGGCTTATGAAGTGGAAAGCCACTTGAACATGTGACATGTTTTGATGACTGGCCCTTTAAGAGGCAGACCCTAGAAGTGGACAAACCCTTGAAGAGGTGACAAATTTAGGGAATTATGTCCTTTAAGAGGTTGACCAGGGTTGTGTACAAACCCTTGAAACAACAGCATTTTAAGTGTACTGGCCCTTTAAGAGGTGGACCTGGGAAGCTTACAGACCTTTAAAATTGGCAATACTTTAAGGTGACTGGCCTATGAAGAGGATGACCATGGAAGTGGACAGTCCTTAAAGATGCATTATTGTGTGTGGGTGGCCTTCTAAGAGACAACCCTGGGAATGGACAGACCTTTGGAAATGTCAATGTGGCTTATGAAGTGGAAAGCCACTTGAACATGTGACATGTTTTGCGGACTGGCCCTTTAAGAGGCAGACCCTAGAAGTGGACAAACCCTTGAAGAGGTGACATATTTAGGGAATTATGTCCTTTAAGAGGTTGACCAGGGTTGTGTACAAACCCTTGAAACAACAGCATTTTAAGTGTACTGGCCCTTTAAGAGGTGGACCTGGGAAGCTTACAGACCTTTAAAATTGGCAATACTTTAAGGTGACTGGCCTATGAAGAGGATGACCATGGAAGTGGACAGTCCTTAAAGATGCATTATTGTGTGTGGGTGGCCTTCTAAGAGACAACCCTGGGAATGGACAGACCTTTGGAAATGTCAATGTGGCTTATGAAGTGGAAAGCCACTTGAACATGTGACATGTTTTGATGACTGGCCCTTTAAGAGGCAGACCCTAGAAGTGGACAAACCCTTGAAGAGGTGACAAATTTAGGGAATTATGTCCTTTAAGAGGTTGACCAGGGTTGTGTACAAACCCTCGAAACAACAGCATTTTAAGTGTACTGGCCCTTTAAGAGGTGGACCTGGGAAGCTTACAGACCTTTAAAATTGGCAATACTTTAAGGTGACTGGCCTATGAAGAGGATGACCATGGAAGTGGACAGTCCTTAAAGATGCATTATTGTGTGTGGGTGGCCTTCTAAGAGACAACCCTGGGAATGGACAGACCTTTGGAAATGTCAATGTGGCTTATGAAGTGGAAAGCCACTTGAACATGTGACATGTTTTGATGACTGGCCCTTTAAGAGGCAGACCCTAGAAGTGGACAAACCCTTGAAGAGGTGACAAATTTAGGGAATTATGTCCTTTAAGAGGTTGACCAGGGTTGTGTACAAACCCTTGAAACAACAGCATTTTAAGTGTACTGGCCCTTTAAGAGGTGGACCTGGGAAGCTTACAGACCTTTAAAATTGGCAATACTTTAAGGTGACTGGCCTATGAAGAGGATGACCATGGAAGTGGACAGTCCTTAAAGATGCATTATTGTGTGTGGGTGGCCTTCTAAGAGACAACCCTGGGAATGGACAGACCTTTGGAAATGTCAATGTGGCTTATGAAGTGGAAAGCCACTTGAACATGTGACATGTTTTGATGACTGGCCCTTTAAGAGGCAGACCCTAGAAGTGGACAAACCCTTGAAGAGGTGACAAATTTAGGGAATTATGTCCTTTAAGAGGTTGACCAGGGTTGTGTACAAACCCTTGAAACAACAGCATTTTAAGTGTACTGGCCCTTTAAGAGGTGGACCTGGGAAGCTTACAGACCTTTAAAATTGGCAATACTTTAAGGTGACTGGCCTATGAAGAGGATGACCATGGAAGTGGACAGTCCTTAAAGATGCATTATTGTGTGTGGGTGGCCTTCTAAGAGACAACCCTGGGAATGGACAGACCTTTGGAAATGTCAATGTGGCTTATGAAGTGGAAAGCCACTTGAACATGTGACATGTTTTGATGACTGGCCCTTTAAGAGGCAGACCCTAGAAGTGGACAAGCCCTTGAAGAGGTGACCAATTTAGTGAATTATGTCCTTTAAGAGGTTGACCAGGGTTGTGTACAAACCCTTGAAACAACAGCATTTTAAGTGTACTGGCCCTTTAAGAGGTGGACCTGGGAAGCTTACAGACCTTTAAAATTGGCAATACTTTAAGGTGACTGGCCTATGAAGAGGATGACCATGGAAGTGGACAGTCCTTAAAGATGCATTATTGTGTGTGGGTGGCCTTCTAAGAGACAACCCTGGGAATGGACAGACCTTTGGAAATGTCAATGTGGCTTATGAAGTGGAAAGCCACTTGAACATGTGACATGTTTTGCGGACTGGCCCTTTAAGAGGCAGACCCTAGAAGTGGACAAACCCTTGAAGAGGTGACAAATTTAGGGAATTATGTCCTTTAAGAGGTTGACCAGGGTTGTGTACAAACCCTTGAAACAACAGCATTTTAAGTGTACTGGCCCTTTAAGAGGTGGACCTGGGAAGCTTACAGACCTTTAAAATTGGCAATACTTTAAGGTGACTGGCCTATGAAGAGGATGACCATGGAAGTGGACAGTCCTTAAAGATGCATTATTGTGTGTGGGTGGCCTTCTAAGAGACAACCCTGGGAATGGACAGACCTTTGGAAATGTCAATGTGGCTTATGAAGTGGAAAGCCACTTGAACATGTGACATGTTTTGCGGACTGGCCCTTTAAGAGGCAGACCCTAGAAGTGGACAAACCCTTGAAGAGGTGACAAATTTAGGGAATTATGTCCTTTAAGAGGTTGACCAGGGTTGTGTACAAACCCTTGAAACAACAGCATTTTAAGTGTACTGGCCCTTTAAGAGGTGGACCTGGGAAGCTTACAGACCTTTAAAATTGGCAATACTTTAAGGTGACTGGCCTATGAAGAGGATGACCATGGAAGTGGACAGTCCTTAAAGATGCATTATTGTGTGTGGGTGGCCTTCTAAGAGACAACCCTGGGAATGGACAGACCTTTGGAAATGTCAATGTGGCTTATGAAGTGGAAAGCCACTTGAACATGTGACATGTTTTGATGACTGGCCCTTTAAGAGGCAGACCCTAGAAGTGGACAAACCCTTGAAGAGGTGACAAATTTAGTGAATTATGTCCTTTAAGAGGTTGACCAGGGTTGTGTACAAACCCTTGAAACAACAGCATTTTAAGTGTACTGGCCCTTTAAGAGGTGGACCTGGGAAGCTTACAGACCTTTAAAATTGGCAATACTTTAAGGTGACTGGCCTATGAAGAGGATGACCATGGAAGTGGACAGTCCTTAAAGATGCATTATTGTGTGTGGGTGGCCTTCTAAGAGACAACCCTGGGAATGGACAGACCTTTGGAAATGTCAATGTGGCTTATGAAGTGGAAAGCCACTTGAACATGTGACATGTTTTGCGGACTGGCCCTTTAAGAGGCAGACCCTAGAAGTGGACAAACCCTTGAAGAGATGACAAATTTAGGGAATTATGTCCTTTAAGAGGTTGACCAGGGTTGTGTACAAACCCTTGAAACAACAGCATTTTAAGTGTACTGGCCCTTTAAGAGGTGGACCTGGGAAGCTTACAGACCTTTAAAATTGGCAATACTTTAAGGTGACTGGCCTATGAAGAGGATGACCATGGAAGTGGACAGTCCTTAAAGATGCATTATTGTGTGTGGGTGGCCTTCTAAGAGACAACCCTGGGAATGGACAGACCTTTGGAAATGTCAATGTGGCTTATGAAGTGGAAAGCCACTTGAACATGTGACATGTTTTGCGGACTGGCCCTTTAAGAGGCAGACCCTAGAAGTGGACAAACCCTTGAAGAGGTGACAAATTTAGGGAATTATGTCCTTTAAGAGGTTGACCAGGGTTGTGTACAAACCCTCGAAACAACAGCATTTTAAGTGTACTGGCCCTTTAAGAGGTGGACCTGGGAAGCTTACAGACCTTTAAAATTGGCAATACTTTAAGGTGACTGGCCTATGAAGAGGATGACCATGGAAGTGGACAGTCCTTAAAGATGCATTATTGTGTGTGGGTGGCCTTCTAAGAGACAACCCTGGGAATGGACAGACCTTTGGAAATGTCAATGTGGCTTATGAAGTGGAAAGCCACTTGAACATGTGACATGTTTTGCGGACTGGCCCTTTAAGAGGCAGACCCTAGAAGTGGACAAACCCTTGAAGAGGTGACAAATTTAGGGAATTATGTCCTTTAAGAGGTTGACCAGGGTTGTGTACAAACCCTCAAAACAACAGCATTTTAAGTGTACTGGCCCTTTAAGAGGTGGACCGGGGAAGCTTACGGACCTTTAAAATTGGCAATACTTTAAGGTGACTGGCCTATGAAGAGGATGACCATGGAAGTGGACAGTCCTTAAAGATGCATTATTGTGTGTGGGTGGCCTTCTAAGAGACAACCCTGGGAATGGACAGACCTTTGGAAATGTCAATGTGGCTTATGAAGTGGAAAGCCACTTGAACATGTGACATGTTTTGATGACTGGCCCTTTAAGAGGCAGACCCTAGAAGTGGACAAACCCTTGAAGAGGTGACAAATTTAGGGAATTATGTCCTTTAAGAGGTTGACCAGGGTTGAGTACAAACCCTTGAAACAACAGCATTTTAAGTGTACTGGCCCTTTAAGAGGTGGACCTGGGAAGCTTACAGACCTTTAAAATTGGCAATACTTTAAGGTGACTGGCCTATGAAGAGGATGACCATGGAAGTGGACAGTCCTTAAAGATGCATTATTGTGTGTGGGTGGCCTTCTAAGAGACAACCCTGGGAATGGACAGACCTTTGGAAATGTCAATGTGGCTTATGAAGTGGAAAGCCACTTGAACATGTGACATGTTTTGATGACTGGCCCTTTAAGAGGCAGACCCTAGAAGTGGACAAACCCTTGAAGAGGTGACAAATTTAGGGAATTATGTCCTTTAAGAGGTTGACCAGGGTTGTGTACAAACCCTCGAAACAACAGCATTTTAAGTGTACTGGCCCTTTAAGAGGTGGACCTGGGAAGCTTACAGACCTTTAAAATTGGCAATACTTTAAGGTGACTGGCCTATGAAGAGGATGACCATGGAAGTGGACAGTCCTTAAAGATGCATTATTGTGTGTGGGTGGCCTTCTAAGAGACAACCCTGGGAATGGACAGACCTTTGGAAATGTCAATGTGGCTTATGAAGTGGAAAGCCACTTGAACATGTGACATGTTTTGATGACTGGCCCTTTAAGAGGCAGACCCTAGAAGTGGACAAACCCTTGAAGAGGTGACAAATTTAGGGAATTATGTCCTTTAAGAGGTTGACCAGGGTTGAGTACAAACCCTTGAAACAACAGCATTTTAAGTGTACTGGCCCTTTAAGAGGTGGACCTGGGAAGCTTACAGACCTTTAAAATTGGCAATACTTTAAGGTGACTGGCCTATGAAGAGGATGACCATGGAAGTGGACAGTCCTTAAAGATGCATTATTGTGTGTGGGTGGCCTTCTAAGAGACAACCCTGGGAATGGACAGACCTTTGGAAATGTCAATGTGGCTTATGAAGTGGAAAGCCACTTGAACATGTGACATGTTTTGATGACTGGCCCTTTAAGAGGCAGACCCTAGAAGTGGACAAACCCTTGAAGAGGTGACAAATTTAGGGAATTATGTCCTTTAAGAGGTTGACCAGGGTTGTGTACAAACCCTTGAAACAACAGCATTTTAAGTGTACTGGCTCTTTAAGAGGTGGACCTGGGAAGCTTACAGACCTTTAAAATTGGCAATACTTTAAGGTGACTGGCCTATGAAGAGGATGACCATGGAAGTGGACAGTCCTTAAAGATGCATTATTGTGTGTGGGTGGCCTTCTAAGAGACAACCCTGGGAATGGACAGACCTTTGGAAATGTCAATGTGGCTTATGAAGTGGAAAGCCACTTGAACATGTGACATGTTTTGATGACTGGCCCTTTAAGAGGCAGACCCTAGAAGTGGACAAACCCTTGAAGAGGTGACAAATTTAGGGAATTATGTCCTTTAAGAGGTTGACCAGGGTTGTGTACAAACCCTCGAAACAACAACATTTTAAGTGTACTGGCCCTTTAAGAGGTGGACCTGGGAAGCTTACAGACCTTTAAAATTGGCAATACTTTAAGGTGACTGGCCTATGAAGAGGATGACCATGGAAGTGGACAGTCCTTAAAGATGCATTATTGTGTGTGAGTGGCCTTCTAAGAGACAACCCTGGGAATGGACAGACCTTTGGAAATGTCAATGTGGCTTATGAAGTGGAAAGCCACTTGAACATGTGACATGTTTTGATGACTGGCCCTTTAAGAGGCAGACCCTAGAAGTGGACAAACCCTTGAAGAGGTGACAAATTTAGGGAATTATGTCCTTTAAGAGGTTGACCAGGGTTGTGTACAAACCCTTGAAACAACAGCATTTTAAGTGTACTGGCCCTTTAAGAGGTGGACCTGGGAAGCTTACAGACCTTTAAAATTGGCAATACTTTAAGGTGACTGGCCTATGAAGAGGATGACCATGGAAGTGGACAGTCCTTAAAGATGCATTATTGTGTGTGGGTGGCCTTCTAAGAGACAACCCTGGGAATGGACAGACCTTTGGAAATGTCAATGTGGCTTATGAAGTGGAAAGCCACTTGAACATGTGACATGTTTTGATGACTGGCCCTTTAAGAGGCAGACCCTAGAAGTGGACAAACCCTTGAAGAGGTGACAAATTTAGGGAATTATGTCCTTTAAGAGGTTGACCAGGGTTGTGTACAAACCCTTGAAACAACAGCATTTTAAGTGTACTGGCCCTTTAAGAGGTGGACCTGGGAAGCTTACAGACCTTTAAAATTGGCAATACTTTAAGGTGACTGGCCTATGAAGAGGATGACCATGGAAGTGGACAGTCCTTAAAGATGCATTATTGTGTGTGGGTGGCCTTCTAAGAGACAACCCTGGGAATGGACAGACCTTTGGAAATGTCAATGTGGCTTATGAAGTGGAAAGCCACTTGAACATGTGACATGTTTTGATGACTGGCCCTTTAAGAGGCAGACCCTAGAAGTGGACAAACCCTTGAAGAGGTGACAAATTTAGGGAATTATGTCCTTTAAGAGGTTGACAAGGGTTGTGTACAAACCCTTGAAACAACAGCATTTTAAGTGTACTGGCCCTTTAAGAGGTGGACCTGGGAAGCTTACAGACCTTTAAAATTGGCAATACTTTAAGGTGACTGGCCTATGAAGAGGATGACCATGGAAGTGGACAGTCCTTAAAGATGCATTATTGTGTGTGGGTGGCCTTCTAAGAGACAACCCTGGGAATGGACAGACCTTTGGAAATGTCAATGTGGCTTATGAAGTGGAAAGCCACTTGAACATGTGACATGTTTTGATGACTGGCCCTTTAAGAGGCAGACCCTAGAAGTGGACAAACCCTTGAAGAGGTGACAAATTTAGGGAATTATGTCCTTTAAGAGGTTGACCAGGGTTGTGTACAAACCCTTGAAACAACAGCATTTTAAGTGTACTGGCCCTTTAAGAGGTGGACCTGGGAAGCTTACAGACCTTTAAAATTGGCAATACTTTAAGGTGACTGGCCTATGAAGAGGATGACCATGGAAGTGGACAGTCCTTAAAGATGCATTATTGTGTGTGGGTGGCCTTCTAAGAGACAACCCTGGGAATGGACAGACCTTTGGAAATGTCAATATGGCTTATGAAGTGGAAAGCCACTTGAACATGTGACATGTTTTGATGACTGGCCCTTTAAGAGGCAGACCCTAGAAGTGGACAAACCCTTGAAGAGGTGACAAATTTAGTGAATTATGTCCTTTAAGAGGTTGACCAGGGTTGTGTACAAACCCTTGAAACAACAGCATTTTAAGTGTACTGGCCCTTTAAGAGGTGGACCTGGGAAGCTTACAGACCTTTAAAATTGGCAATACTTTAAGGTGACTGGCCTATGAAGAGGATGACCATGGAAGTGGACAGTCCTTAAAGATGCATTATTGTGTGTGGGTGGCCTTCTAAGAGACAACCCTGGGAATGGACAGACCTTTGGAAATGTCAATGTGGCTTATGAAGTGGAAAGCCACTTGAACATGTGACATGTTTTGCGGACTGGCCCTTTAAGAGGCAGACCCTAGAAGTGGACAAACCCTTGAAGAGGTGACAAATTTAGGGAATTATGTCCTTTAAGAGGTTGACCAGGGTTGTGTACAAACCCTCGAAACAACAGCATTTTAAGTGTACTGGCCCTTTAAGAGGTGGACCTGGGAAGCTTACAGACCTTTAAAATTGGCAATACTTTAAGGTGACTGGCCTATGAAGAGGATGACCATGGAAGTGGACAGTCCTTAAAGATGCATTATTGTGTGTGGGTGGCCTTCTAAGAGACAACCCTGGGAATGGACAGACCTTTGGAAATGTCAATGTGGCTTATGAAGTGGAAAGCCACTTGAACATGTGACATGTTTTGCGGACTGGCCCTTTAAGAGGCAGACCCTAGAAGTGGACAAACCCTTGAAGAGGTGACAAATTTAGGGAATTATGTCCTTTAAGAGGTTGACCAGGGTTGTGTACAAACCCTTGAAACAACAGCATTTTAAGTGTACTGGCCCTTTAAGAGGTGGACCTGGGAAGCTTACAGACCTTTAAAATTGGCAATACTTTAAGGTGACTGGCCTATGAAGAGGATGACCATGGAAGTGGACAGTCCTTAAAGATGCATTATTGTGTGTGGGTGGCCTTCTAAGAGACAACCCTGGGAATGGACAGACCTTTGGAAATGTCAATGTGGCTTATGAAGTGGAAAGCCACTTGAACATGTGACATGTTTTGATGACTGGCCCTTTAAGAGGCAGACCCTAGAAGTGGACAAACCCTTGAAGAGGTGACAAATTTAGGGAATTATGTCCTTTAAGAGGTTGACCAGGGTTGTGTACAAACCCTTGAAACAACAGCATTTTAAGTGTACTGGCCCTTTAAGAGGTGGACCTGGGAAGCTTACGGACCTTTAAAATTGGCAATACTTTAAGGTGACTGGCCTATGAAGAGGATGACCATGGAAGTGGACAGTCCTTAAATATGCATTATTGTGTGTGGGTGGCCTTCTAAGAGACAACCCTGGGAATGGACAGACCTTTGGAAATGTCAATGTGGCTTATGAAGTGGAAAGCCACTTGAACATGTGACATGTTTTGATGACTGGCCCTTTAAGAGGCAGACCCTAGAAGTGGACAAACCCTTGAAGAGGTGACAAATTTAGTGAATTATGTCCTTTAAGAGGTTGACCAGGGTTGTGTACAAACCCTTGAAACAACAGCATTTTAAGTGTACTGGCCCTTTAAGAGGTGGACCTGGGAAGCTTACAGACCTTTAAAATTGGCAATACTTTAAGGTGACTGGCCTATGAAGAGGATGACCATGGAAGTGGACAGTCCTTAAAGATGCATTATTGTGTGTGGGTGGCCTTCTAAGAGACAACCCTGGGAATGGACAGACCTTTGGAAATGTCAATGTGGCTTATGAAGTGGAAAGCCACTTGAACATGTGACATGTTTTGCGGACTGGCCCTTTAAGAGGCAGACCCTAGAAGTGGACAAACCCTTGAAGAGGTGACAAATTTAGGGAATTATGTCCTTTAAGAGGTTGACCAGGGTTGTGTACAATCCCTCGAAACAACAGCATTTTAAGTGTACTGGCCCTTTAAGAGGTGGACCTGGGAAGCTTACAGACCTTTAAAATTGGCAATACTTTAAGGTGACTGGCCTATGAAGAGGATGACCATGGAAGTGGACAGTCCTTAAAGATGCATTATTGTGTGTGGGTGGCCTTCTAAGAGACAACCCTGGGAATGGACAGACCTTTGGAAATGTCAATGTGGCTTATGAAGTGGAAAGCCACTTGAACATGTGACATGTTTTGATGACTGGCCCTTTAAGAGGCAGACCCTAGAAGTGGACAAACCCTTGAAGAGGTGACAAATTTAGGGAATTATGTCCTTTAAGAGGTTGACCAGGGTTGTGTACAAACCCTTGAAACAACAGCATTTTAAGTGTACTGGCCCTTTAAGAGGTGGACCTGGGAAGCTTACAGACCTTTAAAATTGGCAATACTTTAAGGTGACTGGCCTATGAAGAGGATGACCATGGAAGTGGACAGTCCTTAAAGATGCATTATTGTGTGTGGGTGGCCTTCTAAGAGACAACCCTGGGAATGGACAGACCTTTGGAAATGTCAATGTGGCTTATGAAGTGGAAAGCCACTTGAACATGTGACATGTTTTGATGACTGGCCCTTTAAGAGGCAGACCCTAGAAGTGGACAAACCCTTGAAGAGGTGACAAATTTAGTGAATTATGTCCTTTAAGAGGTTGACCAGGGTTGTGTACAAACCCTCGAAACAACAGCATTTTAAGTGTACTGGCCCTTTAAGAGGTGGACCTGGGAAGCTTACAGACCTTTAAAATTGGCAATACTTTAAGGTGACTGGCCTATGAAGAGGATGACCATGGAAGTGGACAGTCCTTAAAGATGCATTATTGTGTGTGGGTGGCCTTCTAAGAGACAACCCTGGGAATGGACAGACCTTTGGAAATGTCAATGTGGCTTATGAAGTGGAAAGCCACTTGAACATGTGACATGTTTTGCGGACTGGCCCTTTAAGAGGCAGACCCTAGAAGTGGACAAACCCTTGAAGAGGTGACAAATTTAGGGAATTATGTCCTTTAAGAGGTTGACCAGGGTTGTGTACAAACCCTTGAAACAACAGCATTTTAAGTGTACTGGCCCTTTAAGAGGTGGACCTGGGAAGCTTACAGACCTTTAAAATTGGCAATACTTTAAGGTGACTGGCCTATGAAGAGGATGACCATGGAAGTGGACAGTCCTTAAAGATGCATTATTGTGTGTGGGTGGCCTTCTAAGAGACAACCCTGGGAATGGACAGACCTTTGGAAATGTCAATGTGGCTTATGAAGTGGAAAGCCACTTGAACATGTGACATGTTTTGATGACTGGCCCTTTAAGAGGCAGACCCTAGAAGTGGACAAACCCTTGAAGAGGTGACAAATTTAGGGAATTATGTCCTTTAAGAGGTTGACCAGGGTTGTGTACAAACCCTTGAAACAACAGCATTTTAAGTGTACTGGCCCTTTAAGAGGTGGACCTGGGAAGCTTACAGACCTTTAAAATTGGCAATACTTTAAGGTGACTGGCCTATGAAGAGGATGACCATGGAAGTGGACAGTCCTTAAAGATGCATTATTGTGTGTGGGTGGCCTTCTAAGAGACAACCCTGGGAATGGACAGACCTTTGGAAATGTCAATATGGCTTATGAAGTGGAAAGCCACTTGAACATGTGACATGTTTTGATGACTGGCCCTTTAAGAGGCAGACCCTAGAAGTGGACAAACCCTTGAAGAGGTGACAAATTTAGTGAATTATGTCCTTTAAGAGGTTGACCAGGGTTGTGTACAAACCCTTGAAACAACAGCATTTTAAGTGTACTGGCCCTTTAAGAGGTGGACCTGGGAAGCTTACAGACCTTTAAAATTGGCAATACTTTAAGGTGACTGGCCTATGAAGAGGATGACCATGGAAGTGGACAGTCCTTAAAGATGCATTATTGTGTGTGGGTGGCCTTCTAAGAGACAACCCTGGGAATGGACAGACCTTTGGAAATGTCAATGTGGCTTATGAAGTGGAAAGCCACTTGAACATGTGACATGTTTTGCGGACTGGCCCTTTAAGAGGCAGACCCTAGAAGTGGACAAACCCTTGAAGAGGTGACAAATTTAGGGAATTATGTCCTTTAAGAGGTTGACCAGGGTTGTGTACAAACCCTCGAAACAACAGCATTTTAAGTGTACTGGCCCTTTAAGAGGTGGACCTGGGAAGCTTACAGACCTTTAAAATTGGCAATACTTTAAGGTGACTGGCCTATGAAGAGGATGACCATGGAAGTGGACAGTCCTTAAAGATGCATTATTGTGTGTGGGTGGCCTTCTAAGAGACAACCCTGGGAATGGACAGACCTTTGGAAATGTCAATGTGGCTTATGAAGTGGAAAGCCACTTGAACATGTGACATGTTTTGCAGACTGGCCCTTTAAGAGGCAGACCCTAGAAGTGGACAAACCCTTGAAGAGGTGACAAATTTAGGGAATTATGTCCTTTAAGAGGTTGACCAGGGTTGTGTACAAACCCTTGAAACAACAGCATTTTAAGTGTACTGGCCCTTTAAGAGGTGGACCTGGGAAGCTTACAGACCTTTAAAATTGGCAATACTTTAAGGTGACTGGCCTATGAAGAGGATGACCATGGAAGTGGACAGTCCTTAAATATGCATTATTGTGTGTGGGTGGCCTTCTAAGAGACAACCCTGGGAATGGACAGACCTTTGGAAATGTCAATGTGGCTTATGAAGTGGAAAGCCACTTGAACATGTGACATGTTTTGATGACTGGCCCTTTAAGAGGCAGACCCTAGAAGTGGACAAACCCTTGAAGAGGTGACAAATTTAGTGAATTATGTCCTTTAAGAGGTTGACCAGGGTTGTGTACAAACCCTTGAAACAACAGCATTTTAAGTGTACTGGCCCTTTAAGAGGTGGACCTGGGAAGCTTACAGACCTTTAAAATTGGCAATACTTTAAGGTGACTGGCCTATGAAGAGGATGACCATGGAAGTGGACAGTCCTTAAAGATGCATTATTGTGTGTGGGTGGCCTTCTAAGAGACAACCCTGGGAATGGACAGACCTTTGGAAATGTCAATGTGGCTTATGAAGTGGAAAGCCACTTGAACATGTGACATGTTTTGCGGACTGGCCCTTTAAGAGGCAGACCCTAGAAGTGGACAAACCCTTGAAGAGGTGACAAATTTAGGGAATTATGTCCTTTAAGAGGTTGACCAGGGTTGTGTACAAACCCTTGAAACAACAGCATTTTAAGTGTACTGGCCCTTTAAGAGGTGGACCTGGGAAGCTTACAGACCTTTAAAATTGGCAATACTTTAAGGTGACTGGCCTATGAAGAGGATGACCATGGAAGTGGACAGTCCTTAAAGATGCATTATTGTGTGTGGGTGGCCTTCTAAGAGACAACCCTGGGAATGGACAGACCTTTGGAAATGTCAATGTGGCTTATGAAGTGGAAAGCCACTTGAACATGTGACATGTTTTGATGACTGGCCCTTTAAGAGGCAGACCCTAGAAGTGGACAAACCCTTGAAGAGGTGACAAATTTAGTGAATTATGTCCTTTAAGAGGTTGACCAGGGTTGTGTACAAACCCTCGAAACAACAGCATTTTAAGTGTACTGGCCCTTTAAGAGGTGGACCTGGGAAGCTTACAGACCTTTAAAATTGGCAATACTTTAAGGTGACTGGCCTATGAAGAGGATGACCATGGAAGTGGACAGTCCTTAAAGATGCATTATTGTGTGTGGGTGGCCTTCTAAGAGACAACCCTGGGAATGGACAGACCTTTGGAAATGTCAATGTGGCTTATGAAGTGGAAAGCCACTTGAACATGTGACATGTTTTGCGGACTGGCCCTTTAAGAGGCAGACCCTAGAAGTGGACAAACCCTTGAAGAGGTGACAAATTTAGGGAATTATGTCCTTTAAGAGGTTGACCAGGGTTGTGTACAAACCCTTGAAACAACAGCATTTTAAGTGTACTGGCCCTTTAAGAGGTGGACCTGGGAAGCTTACAGACCTTTAAAATTGGCAATACTTTAAGGTGACTGGCCTATGAAGAGGATGACCATGGAAGTGGACAGTCCTTAAAGATGCATTATTGTGTGTGGGTGGCCTTCTAAGAGACAACCCTGGGAATGGACAGACCTTTGGAAATGTCAATGTGGCTTATGAAGTGGAAAGCCACTTGAACATGTGACATGTTTTGATGACTGGCCCTTTAAGAGGCAGACCCTAGAAGTGGACAAACCCTTGAAGAGGTGACAAATTTAGGGAATTATGTCCTTTAAGAGGTTGACCAGGGTTGTGTACAAACCCTTGAAACAACAGCATTTTAAGTGTACTGGCCCTTTAAGAGGTGGACCTGGGAAGCTTACAGACCTTTAAAATTGGCAATACTTTAAGGTGACTGGCCTATGAAGAGGATGACCATGGAAGTGGACAGTCCTTAAAGATGCATTATTGTGTGTGGGTGGCCTTCTAAGAGACAACCCTGGGAATGGACAGACCTTTGGAAATGTCAATATGGCTTATGAAGTGGAAAGCCACTTGAACATGTGACATGTTTTGATGACTGGCCCTTTAAGAGGCAGACCCTAGAAGTGGACAAACCCTTGAAGAGGTGACAAATTTAGTGAATTATGTCCTTTAAGAGGTTGACCAGGGTTGTGTACAAACCCTTGAAACAACAGCATTTTAAGTGTACTGGCCCTTTAAGAGGTGGACCTGGGAAGCTTACAGACCTTTAAAATTGGCAATACTTTAAGGTGACTGGCCTATGAAGAGGATGACCATGGAAGTGGACAGTCCTTAAAGATGCATTATTGTGTGTGGGTGGCCTTCTAAGAGACAACCCTGGGAATGGACAGACCTTTGGAAATGTCAATGTGGCTTATGAAGTGGAAAGCCACTTGAACATGTGACATGTTTTGCGGACTGGCCCTTTAAGAGGCAGACCCTAGAAGTGGACAAACCCTTGAAGAGGTGACAAATTTAGGGAATTATGTCCTTTAAGAGGTTGACCAGGGTTGTGTACAAACCCTCGAAACAACAGCATTTTAAGTGTACTGGCCCTTTAAGAGGTGGACCTGGGAAGCTTACAGACCTTTAAAATTGGCAATACTTTAAGGTGACTGGCCTATGAAGAGGATGACCATGGAAGTGGACAGTCCTTAAAGATGCATTATTGTGTGTGGGTGGCCTTCTAAGAGACAACCCTGGGAATGGACAGACCTTTGGAAATGTCAATGTGGCTTATGAAGTGGAAAGCCACTTGAACATGTGACATGTTTTGCGGACTGGCCCTTTAAGAGGCAGACCCTAGAAGTGGACAAACCCTTGAAGAGGTGACAAATTTAGGGAATTATGTCCTTTAAGAGGTTGACCAGGGTTGTGTACAAACCCTTGAAACAACAGCATTTTAAGTGTACTGGCCCTTTAAGAGGTGGACCTGGGAAGCTTACAGACCTTTAAAATTGGCAATACTTTAAGGTGACTGGCCTATGAAGAGGATGACCATGGAAGTGGACAGTCCTTAAAGATGCATTATTGTGTGTGGGTGGCCTTCTAAGAGACAACCCTGGGAATGGACAGACCTTTGGAAATGTCAATGTGGCTTATGAAGTGGAAAGCCACTTGAACATGTGACATGTTTTGATGACTGGCCCTTTAAGAGGCAGACCCTAGAAGTGGACAAACCCTTGAAGAGGTGACAAATTTAGTGAATTATGTCCTTTAAGAGGTTGACCAGGGTTGTGTACAAACCCTTGAAACAACAGCATTTTAAGTGTACTGGCCCTTTAAGAGGTGGACCTGGGAAGCTTACAGACCTTTAAAATTGGCAATACTTTAAGGTGACTGGCCTATGAAGAGGATGACCATGGAAGTGGACAGTCCTTAAAGATGCATTATTGTGTGTGGGTGGCCTTCTAAGAGACAACCCTGGGAATGGACAGACCTTTGGAAATGTCAATGTGGCTTATGAAGTGGAAAGCCACTTGAACATGTGACATGTTTTGATGACTGGCCCTTTAAGAGGCAGACCCTAGAAGTGGACAAACCCTTGAAGAGGTGACAAATTTAGTGAATTATGTCCTTTAAGAGGTTGACCAGGGTTGTGTACAAACCCTTGAAACAACAGCATTTTAAGTGTACTGGCCCTTTAAGAGGTGGACCTGGGAAGCTTACAGACCTTTAAAATTGGCAATACTTTAAGGTGACTGGCCTATGAAGAGGATGACCATGGAAGTGGACAGTCCTTAAAGATGCATTATTGTGTGTGGGTGGCCTTCTAAGAGACAACCCTGGGAATGGACAGACCTTTGGAAATGTCAATGTGGCTTATGAAGTGGAAAGCCACTTGAACATGTGACATGTTTTGCGGACTGGCCCTTTAAGAGGCAGACCCTAGAAGTGGACAAACCCTTGAAGAGGTGACAAATTTAGGGAATTATGTCCTTTAAGAGGTTGACCAGGGTTGTGTACAAACCCTTGAAACAACAGCATTTTAAGTGTACTGGCCCTTTAAGAGGTGGACCTGGGAAGCTTACAGACCTTTAAAATTGGCAATACTTTAAGGTGACTGGCCTATGAAGAGGATGACCATGGAAGTGGACAGTCCTTAAAGATGCATTATTGTGTGTGGGTGGCCTTCTAAGAGACAACCCTGGGAATGGACAGACCTTTGGAAATGTCAATGTGGCTTATGAAGTGGAAAGCCACTTGAACATGTGACATGTTTTGATGACTGGCCCTTTAAGAGGCAGACCCTAGAAGTGGACAAACCCTTGAAGAGGTGACAAATTTAGTGAATTATGTCCTTTAAGAGGTTGACCAGGGTTGTGTACAAACCCTTGAAACAACAGCATTTTAAGTGTACTGGCCCTTTAAGAGGTGGACCTGGGAAGCTTACAGACCTTTAAAATTGGCAATACTTTAAGGTGACTGGCCTATGAAGAGGATGACCATGGAAGTGGACAGTCCTTAAATATGCATTATTGTGTGTGGGTGGCCTTCTAAGAGACAACCCTGGGAATGGACAGACCTTTGGAAATGTCAATGTGGCTTATGAAGTGGAAAGCCACTTGAACATGTGACATGTTTTGATGACTGGCCCTTTAAGAGGCAGACCCTAGAAGTGGACAAACCCTTGAAGAGGTGACAAATTTAGGGAATTATGTCCTTTAAGAGGTTGACCAGGGTTGTGTACAAACCCTTGAAACAACAGCATTTTAAGTGTACTGGCCCTTTAAGAGGTGGACCTGGGAAGCTTACAGACCTTTAAAATTGGCAATACTTTAAGGTGACTGGCCTATGAAGAGGATGACCATGGAAGTGGACAGTCCTTAAAGATGCATTATTGTGTGTGGGTGGCCTTCTAAGAGACAACCCTGGGAATGGACAGACCTTTGGAAATGTCAATATGGCTTATGAAGTGGAAAGCCACTTGAACATGTGACATGTTTTGCGGACTGGCCCTTTAAGAGGCAGACCCTAGAAGTGGACAAACCCTTGAAGAGGTGACAAATTTAGGGAATTATGTCCTTTAAGAGGTTGACCAGGGTTGTGTACAAACCCTTGAAACAACAGCATTTTAAGTGTACTGGCCCTTTAAGAGGTGGACCTGGGAAGCTTACAGACCTTTAAAATTGGCAATACTTTAAGGTGACTGGCCTATGAAGAGGATGACCATGGAAGTGGACAGTCCTTAAAGATGCATTATTGTGTGTGGGTGGCCTTCTAAGAGACAACCCTGGGAATGGACAGACCTTTGGAAATGTCAATGTGGCTTATGAAGTGGAAAGCCACTTGAACATGTGACATGTTTTGCGGACTGGCCCTTTAAGAGGCAGACCCTAGAAGTGGACAAACCCTTGAAGAGGTGACAAATTTAGGGAATTATGTCCTTTAAGAGGTTGACCAGGGTTGTGTACAAACCCTCGAAACAACAGCATTTTAAGTGTACTGGCCCTTTAAGAGGTGGACCTGGGAAGCTTACAGACCTTTAAAATTGGCAATACTTTAAGGTGACTGGCCTATGAAGAGGATGACCATGGAAGTGGACAGTCCTTAAAGATGCATTATTGTGTGTGGGTGGCCTTCTAAGAGACAACCCTGGGAATGGACAGACCTTTGGAAATGTCAATGTGTCTTATGAAGTGGAAAGCCACTTGAACATGTGACATGTTTTGATGACTGGCCCTTTAAGAGGCAGACCCTAGAAGTGGACAAACCCTTGAAGAGGTGACAAATTTAGTGAATTATGTCCTTTAAGAGGTTGACCAGGGTTGTGTACAAACCCTTGAAACAACAGCATTTTAAGTGTACTGGCCCTTTAAGAGGTGGACCTGGGAAGCTTACAGACCTTTAAAATTGGCAATACTTTAAGGTGACTGGCCTATGAAGAGGATGACCATGGAAGTGGACAGTCCTTAAAGATGCATTATTGTGTGTGGGTGGCCTTCTAAGAGACAACCCTGGGAATGGACAGACCTTTGGAAATGTCAATGTGGCTTATGAAGTGGAAAGCCACTTGAACATGTGACATGTTTTGATGACTGGCCCTTTAAGAGGCAGACCCTAGAAGTGGACAAACCCTTGAAGAGGTGACAAATTTAGTGAATTATGTCCTTTAAGAGGTTGACCAGGGTTGTGTACAAACCCTTGAAACAACAGCATTTTAAGTGCACTGGCCCTTTAAGAGGTGGACCTGGGAAGCTTACAGACCTTTAAAATTGGCAATACTTTAAGGTGACTGGCCTATGAAGAGGATGACCATGGAAGTGGACAGTCCTTAAAGATGCATTATTGTGTGTGGGTGGCCTTCTAAGAGACAACCCTGGGAATGGACAGACCTTTGGAAATGTCAATGTGGCTTATGAAGTGGAAAGCCACTTGAACATGTGACATGTTTTGCGGACTGGCCCTTTAAGAGGCAGACCCTAGAAGTGGACAAACCCTTGAAGAGGTGACAAATTTAGGGAATTATGTCCTTTAAGAGGTTGACCAGGGTTGTGTACAAACCCTCGAAACAACAGCATTTTAAGTGTACTGGCCCTTTAAGAGGTGGACCTGGGAAGCTTACAGACCTTTAAAATTGGCAATACTTTAAGGTGACTGGCCTATGAAGAGGATGACCATGGAAGTGGACAGTCCTTAAAGATGCATTATTGTGTGTGGGTGGCCTTCTAAGAGACAACCCTGGGAATGGACAGACCTTTGGAAATGTCAATGTGGCTTATGAAGTGGAAAGCCACTTGAACATGTGACATGTTTTGCGGACTGGCCCTTTAAGAGGCAGACCCTAGAAGTGGACAAACCCTTGAAGAGGTGACAAATTTAGGGAATTATGTCCTTTAAGAGGTTGACCAGGGTTGTGTACAAACCCTTGAAACAACAGCATTTTAAGTGTACTGGCCCTTTAAGAGGTGGACCTGGGAAGCTTACAGACCTTTAAAATTGGCAATACTTTAAGGTGACTGGCCTATGAAGAGGATGACCATGGAAGTGGACAGTCCTTAAAGATGCATTATTGTGTGTGGGTGGCCTTCTAAGAGACAACCCTGGGAATGGACAGACCTTTGGAAATGTCAATGTGGCTTATGAAGTGGAAAGCCACTTGAACATGTGACATGTTTTGCGGACTGGCCCTTTAAGAGGCAGACCCTAGAAGTGGACAAACCCTTGAAGAGGTGACAAATTTAGGGAATTATGTCCTTTAAGAGGTTGACCAGGGTTGTGTACAAACCCTTGAAACAACAGCATTTTAAGTGTACTGGCCCTTTAAGAGGTGGACCTGGGAAGCTTACAGACCTTTAAAATTGGCAATACTTTAAGGTGACTGGCCTATGAAGAGGATGACCATGGAAGTGGACAGTCCTTAAATATGCATTATTGTGTGTGGGTGGCCTTCTAAGAGACAACCCTGGGAATGGACAGACCTTTGGAAATGTCAATGTGGCTTATGAAGTGGAAAGCCACTTGAACATGTGACATGTTTTGATGACTGGCCCTTTAAGAGGCAGACCCTAGAAGTGGACAAACCCTTGAAGAGGTGACAAATTTAGTGAATTATGTCCTTTAAGAGGTTGACCAGGGTTGTGTACAAACCCTTGAAACAACAGCATTTTAAGTGTACTGGCCCTTTAAGAGGTGGACCTGGGAAGCTTACAGACCTTTAAAATTGGCAATACTTTAAGGTGACTGGCCTATGAAGAGGATGACCATGGAAGTGGACAGTCCTTAAAGATGCATTATTGTGTGTGGGTGGCCTTCTAAGAGACAACCCTGGGATGGACAGACCTTTGGAAATGTCAATGTGGCTTATGAAGTGGAAAGCCACTTGAACATGTGACATGTTTTGCGGACTGGCCCTTTAAGAGGCAGACCCTAGAAGTGGACAAACCCTTGAAGAGGTGACAAATTTAGGGAATTATGTCCTTTAAGAGGTTGACCAGGGTTGTGTACAAACCCTTGAAACAACAGCATTTTAAGTGTACTGGCCCTTTAAGAGGTGGACCTGGGAAGCTTACAGACCTTTAAAATTGGCAATACTTTAAGGTGACTGGCCTATGAAGAGGATGACCATGGAAGTGGACAGTCCTTAAAGATGCATTATTGTGTGTGGGTGGCCTTCTAAGAGACAACCCTGGGAATGGACAGACCTTTGGAAATGTCAATGTGGCTTATGAAGTGGAAAGCCACTTGAACATGTGACATGTTTTGATGACTGGCCCTTTAAGAGGCAGACCCTAGAAGTGGACAAACCCTTGAAGAGGTGACAAATTTAGTGAATTATGTCCTTTAAGAGGTTGACCAGGGTTGTGTACAAACCCTTGAAACAACAGCATTTTAAGTGTACTGGCCCTTTAAGAGGTGGACCTGGGAAGCTTACAGACCTTTAAAATTGGCAATACTTTAAGGTGACTGGCCTATGAAGAGGATGACCATGGAAGTGGACAGTCCTTAAAGATGCATTATTGTGTGTGGGTGGCCTTCTAAGAGACAACCCTGGGAATGGACAGACCTTTGGAAATGTCAATGTGGCTTATGAAGTGGAAAGCCACTTGAACATGTGACATGTTTTGCGGACTGGCCCTTTAAGAGGCAGACCCTAGAAGTGGACAAACCCTTGAAGAGGTGACAAATTTAGGGAATTATGTCCTTTAAGAGGTTGACCAGGGTTGTGTACAAACCCTTGAAACAACAGCATTTTAAGTGTACTGGCCCTTTAAGAGGTGGACCTGGGAAGCTTACAGACCTTTAAAATTGGCAATACTTTAAGGTGACTGGCCTATGAAGAGGATGACCATGGAAGTGGACAGTCCTTAAAGATGCATTATTGTGTGTGGGTGGCCTTCTAAGAGACAACCCTGGGAATGGACAGACCTTTGGAAATGTCAATGTGGCTTATGAAGTGGAAAGCCACTTGAACATGTGACATGTTTTGATGACTGGCCCTTTAAGAGGCAGACCCTAGAAGTGGACAAACCCTTGAAGAGGTGACAAATTTAGTGAATTATGTCCTTTAAGAGGTTGACCAGGGTTGTGTACAAACCCTTGAAACAACAGCATTTTAAGTGTACTGGCCCTTTAAGAGGTGGACCTGGGAAGCTTACAGACCTTTAAAATTGGCAATACTTTAAGGTGACTGGCCTATGAAGAGGATGACCATGGAAGTGGACAGTCCTTAAAGATGCATTATTGTGTGTGGGTGGCCTTCTAAGAGACAACCCTGGGAATGGACAGACCTTTGGAAATGTCAATGTGGCTTATGAAGTGGAAAGCCACTTGAACATGTGACATGTTTTGATGACTGGCCCTTTAAGAGGCAGACCCTAGAAGTGGACAAACCCTTGAAGAGGTGACAAATTTAGTGAATTATGTCCTTTAAGAGGTTGACCAGGGTTGTGTACAAACCCTCGAAACAACAGCATTTTAAGTGTACTGGCCCTTTAAGAGGTGGACCTGGGAAGCTTACAGACCTTTAAAATTGGCAATACTTTAAGGTGACTGGCCTATGAAGAGGATGACCATGGAAGTGGACAGTCCTTAAAGATGCATTATTGTGTGTGGGTGGCCTTCTAAGAGACAACCCTGGGAATGGACAGACCTTTGGAAATGTCAATGTGGCTTATGAAGTGGAAAGCCACTTGAACATGTGACATGTTTTGCGGACTGGCCCTTTAAGAGGCAGACCCTAGAAGTGGACAAACCCTTGAAGAGGTGACAAATTTAGGGAATTATGTCCTTTAAGAGGTTGACCAGGGTTGTGTACAAACCCTTGAAACAACAGCATTTTAAGTGTACTGGCCCTTTAAGAGGTGGACCTGGGAAGCTTACAGACCTTTAAAATTGGCAATACTTTAAGGTGACTGGCCTATGAAGAGGATGACCATGGAAGTGGACAGTCCTTAAAGATGCATTATTGTGTGTGGGTGGCCTTCTAAGAGACAACCCTGGGAATGGACAGACCTTTGGAAATGTCAATGTGGCTTATGAAGTGGAAAGCCACTTGAACATGTGACATGTTTTGCGGACTGGCCCTTTAAGAGGCAGACCCTAGAAGTGGACAAACCCTTGAAGAGGTGACAAATTTAGGGAATTATGTCCTTTAAGAGGTTGACCAGGGTTGTGTACAAACCCTTGAAACAACAGCATTTTAAGTGTACTGGCCCTTTAAGAGGTGGACCTGGGAAGCTTACAGACCTTTAAAATTGGCAATACTTTAAGGTGACTGGCCTATGAAGAGGATGACCATGGAAGTGGACAGTCCTTAAAGATGCATTATTGTGTGTGGGTGGCCTTCTAAGAGACAACCCTGGGAATGGACAGACCTTTGGAAATGTCAATGTGGCTTATGAAGTGGAAAGCCACTTGAACATGTGACATGTTTTGATGACTGGCCCTTTAAGAGGCAGACCCTAGAAGTGGACAAACCCTTGAAGAGGTGACAAATTTAGTGAATTATGTCCTTTAAGAGGTTGACCAGGGTTGTGTACAAACCCTTGAAACAACAGCATTTTAAGTGTACTGGCCCTTTAAGAGGTGGACCTGGGAAGCTTACAGACCTTTAAAATTGGCAATACTTTAAGGTGACTGGCCTATGAAGAGGATGACCATGGAAGTGGACAGTCCTTAAAGATGCATTATTGTGTGTGGGTGGCCTTCTAAGAGACAACCCTGGGAATGGACAGACCTTTGGAAATGTCAATGTGACTTATGAAGTGGAAAGCCACTTGAACATGTGACATGTTTTGATGACTGGCCCTTTAAGAGGCAGACCCTAGAAGTGGACAAACCCTTGAAGAGGTGACAAATTTAGTGAATTATGTCCTTTAAGAGGTTGACCAGGGTTGTGTACAAACCCTTGAAACAACAGCATTTTAAGTGTACTGGCCCTTTAAGAGGTGGACCTGGGAAGCTTACAGACCTTTAAAATTGGCAATACTTTAAGGTGACTGGCCTATGAAGAGGATGACCATGGAAGTGGACAGTCCTTAAAGATGCATTATTGTGTGTGGGTGGCCTTCTAAGAGACAACCCTGGGAATGGACAGACCTTTGGAAATGTCAATGTGGCTTATGAAGTGGAAAGCCACTTGAACATGTGACATGTTTTGATGACTGGCCCTTTAAGAGGCAGACCCTAGAAGTGGACAAACCCTTGAAGAGGTGACAAATTTAGTGAATTATGTCCTTTAAGAGGTTGACCAGGGTTGTGTACAAACCCTTGAAACAACAGCATTTTAAGTGTACTGGCCCTTTAAGAGGTGGACCTGGGAAGCTTACAGACCTTTAAAATTGGCAATACTTTAAGGTGACTGGCCTATGAAGAGGATGACCATGGAAGTGGACAGTCCTTAAAGATGCATTATTGTGTGTGGGTGGCCTTCTAAGAGACAACCCTGGGAATGGACAGACCTTTGGAAATGTCAATGTGGCTTATGAAGTGGAAAGCCACTTGAACATGTGACATGTTTTGCGGACTGGCCCTTTAAGAGGCAGACCCTAGAAGTGGACAAACCCTTGAAGAGGTGACAAATTTAGGGAATTATGTCCTTTAAGAGGTTGACCAGGGTTGTGTACAAACCCTTGAAACAACAGCATTTTAAGTGTACTGGCCCTTTAAGAGGTGGACCTGGGAAGCTTACAGACCTTTAAAATTGGCAATACTTTAAGGTGACTGGCCTATGAAGAGGATGACCATGGAAGTGGACAGTCCTTAAAGATGCATTATTGTGTGTGGGTGGCCTTCTAAGAGACAACCCTGGGAATGGACAGACCTTTGGAAATGTCAATGTGGCTTATGAAGTGGAAAGCCACTTGAACATGTGACATGTTTTGATGACTGGCCCTTTAAGAGGCAGACCCTAGAAGTGGACAAACCCTTGAAGAGGTGACAAATTTAGTGAATTATGTCCTTTAAGAGGTTGACCAGGGTTGTGTACAAACCCTTGAAACAACAGCATTTTAAGTGTACTGGCCCTTTAAGAGGTGGACCTGGGAAGCTTACAGACCTTTAAAATTGGCAATACTTTAAGGTGACTGGCCTATGAAGAGGATGACCATGGAAGTGGACAGTCCTTAAAGATGCATTATTGTGTGTGGGTGGCCTTCTAAGAGACAACCCTGGGAATGGACAGACCTTTGGAAATGTCAATGTGGCTTATGAAGTGGAAAGCCACTTGAACATGTGACATGTTTTGCGGACTGGCCCTTTAAGAGGCAGACCCTAGAAGTGGACAAACCCTTGAAGAGGTGACAAATTTAGGGAATTATGTCCTTTAAGAGGTTGACCAGGGTTGTGTACAAACCCTTGAAACAACAGCATTTTAAGTGTACTGGCCCTTTAAGAGGTGGACCTGGGAAGCTTACAGACCTTTAAAATTGGCAATACTTTAAGGTGACTGGCCTATGAAGAGGATGACCATGGAAGTGGACAGTCCTTAAAGATGCATTATTGTGTGTGGGTGGCCTTCTAAGAGACAACCCTGGGAATGGACAGACCTTTGGAAATGTCAATGTGGCTTATGAAGTGGAAAGCCACTTGAACATGTGACATGTTTTGATGACTGGCCCTTTAAGAGGCAGACCCTAGAAGTGGACAAACCCTTGAAGAGGTGACAAATTTAGTGAATTATGTCCTTTAAGAGGTTGACCAGGGTTGTGTACAAACCCTTGAAACAACAGCATTTTAAGTGTACTGGCCCTTTAAGAGGTGGACCTGGGAAGCTTACAGACCTTTAAAATTGGCAATACTTTAAGGTGACTGGCCTATGAAGAGGATGACCATGGAAGTGGACAGTCCTTAAAGATGCATTATTGTGTGTGGGTGGCCTTCTAAGAGACAACCCTGGGATGGACAGACCTTTGGAAATGTCAATGTGGCTTATGAAGTGGAAAGCCACTTGAACATGTGACATGTTTTGCGGACTGGCCCTTTAAGAGGCAGACCCTAGAAGTGGACAAACCCTTGAAGAGGTGACAAATTTAGGGAATTATGTCCTTTAAGAGGTTGACCAGGGTTGTGTACAAACCCTTGAAACAACAGCATTTTAAGTGTACTGGCCCTTTAAGAGGTGGACCTGGGAAGCTTACAGACCTTTAAAATTGGCAATACTTTAAGGTGACTGGCCTATGAAGAGGATGACCATGGAAGTGGACAGTCCTTAAAGATGCATTATTGTGTGTGGGTGGCCTTCTAAGAGACAACCCTGGGAATGGACAGACCTTTGGAAATGTCAATGTGGCTTATGAAGTGGAAAGCCACTTGAACATGTGACATGTTTTGATGACTGGCCCTTTAAGAGGCAGACCCTAGAAGTGGACAAACCCTTGAAGAGGTGACAAATTTAGTGAATTATGTCCTTTAAGAGGTTGACCAGGGTTGTGTACAAACCCTTGAAACAACAGCATTTTAAGTGTACTGGCCCTTTAAGAGGTGGACCTGGGAAGCTTACAGACCTTTAAAATTGGCAATACTTTAAGGTGACTGGCCTATGAAGAGGATGACCATGGAAGTGGACAGTCCTTAAAGATGCATTATTGTGTGTGGGTGGCCTTCTAAGAGACAACCCTGGGAATGGACAGACCTTTGGAAATGTCAATGTGGCTTATGAAGTGGAAAGCCACTTGAACATGTGACATGTTTTGCGGACTGGCCCTTTAAGAGGCAGACCCTAGAAGTGGACAAACCCTTGAAGAGGTGACAAATTTAGGGAATTATGTCCTTTAAGAGGTTGACCAGGGTTGTGTACAAACCCTTGAAACAACAGCATTTTAAGTGTACTGGCCCTTTAAGAGGTGGACCTGGGAAGCTTACAGACCTTTAAAATTGGCAATACTTTAAGGTGACTGGCCTATGAAGAGGATGACCATGGAAGTGGACAGTCCTTAAAGATGCATTATTGTGTGTGGGTGGCCTTCTAAGAGACAACCCTGGGAATGGACAGACCTTTGGAAATGTCAATGTGGCTTATGAAGTGGAAAGCCACTTGAACATGTGACATGTTTTGATGACTGGCCCTTTAAGAGGCAGACCCTAGAAGTGGACAAACCCTTGAAGAGGTGACAAATTTAGTGAATTATGTCCTTTAAGAGGTTGACCAGGGTTGTGTACAAACCCTTGAAACAACAGCATTTTAAGTGTACTGGCCCTTTAAGAGGTGGACCTGGGAAGCTTACAGACCTTTAAAATTGGCAATACTTTAAGGTGACTGGCCTATGAAGAGGATGACCATGGAAGTGGACAGTCCTTAAAGATGCATTATTGTGTGTGGGTGGCCTTCTAAGAGACAACCCTGGGAATGGACAGACCTTTGGAAATGTCAATGTGGCTTATGAAGTGGAAAGCCACTTGAACATGTGACATGTTTTGATGACTGGCCCTTTAAGAGGCAGACCCTAGAAGTGGACAAACCCTTGAAGAGGTGACAAATTTAGTGAATTATGTCCTTTAAGAGGTTGACCAGGGTTGTGTACAAACCCTCGAAACAACAGCATTTTAAGTGTACTGGCCCTTTAAGAGGTGGACCTGGGAAGCTTACAGACCTTTAAAATTGGCAATACTTTAAGGTGACTGGCCTATGAAGAGGATGACCATGGAAGTGGACAGTCCTTAAAGATGCATTATTGTGTGTGGGTGGCCTTCTAAGAGACAACCCTGGGAATGGACAGACCTTTGGAAATGTCAATGTGGCTTATGAAGTGGAAAGCCACTTGAACATGTGACATGTTTTGCGGACTGGCCCTTTAAGAGGCAGACCCTAGAAGTGGACAAACCCTTGAAGAGGTGACAAATTTAGGGAATTATGTCCTTTAAGAGGTTGACCAGGGTTGTGTACAAACCCTTGAAACAACAGCATTTTAAGTGTACTGGCCCTTTAAGAGGTGGACCTGGGAAGCTTACAGACCTTTAAAATTGGCAATACTTTAAGGTGACTGGCCTATGAAGAGGATGACCATGGAAGTGGACAGTCCTTAAAGATGCATTATTGTGTGTGGGTGGCCTTCTAAGAGACAACCCTGGGAATGGACAGACCTTTGGAAATGTCAATGTGGCTTATGAAGTGGAAAGCCACTTGAACATGTGACATGTTTTGATGACTGGCCCTTTAAGAGGCAGACCCTAGAAGTGGACAAACCCTTGAAGAGGTGACAAATTTAGTGAATTATGTCCTTTAAGAGGTTGACCAGGGTTGTGTACAAACCCTTGAAACAACAGCATTTTAAGTGTACTGGCCCTTTAAGAGGTGGACCTGGGAAGCTTACAGACCTTTAAAATTGGCAATACTTTAAGGTGACTGGCCTATGAAGAGGATGACCATGGAAGTGGACAGTCCTTAAAGATGCATTATTGTGTGTGGGTGGCCTTCTAAGAGACAACCCTGGGAATGGACAGACCTTTGGAAATGTCAATGTGGCTTATGAAGTGGAAAGCCACTTGAACATGTGACATGTTTTGATGACTGGCCCTTTAAGAGGCAGACCCTAGAAGTGGACAAACCCTTGAAGAGGTGACAAATTTAGTGAATTATGTCCTTTAAGAGGTTGACCAGGGTTGTGTACAAACCCTCGAAACAACAGCATTTTAAGTGTACTGGCCCTTTAAGAGGTGGACCTGGGAAGCTTACAGACCTTTAAAATTGGCAATACTTTAAGGTGACTGGCCTATGAAGAGGATGACCATGGAAGTGGACAGTCCTTAAAGATGCATTATTGTGTGTGGGTGGCCTTCTAAGAGACAACCCTGGGAATGGACAGACCTTTGGAAATGTCAATGTGGCTTATGAAGTGGAAAGCCACTTGAACATGTGACATGTTTTGCGGACTGGCCCTTTAAGAGGCAGACCCTAGAAGTGGACAAACCCTTGAAGAGGTGACAAATTTAGGGAATTATGTCCTTTAAGAGGTTGACCAGGGTTGTGTACAAACCCTTGAAACAACAGCATTTTAAGTGTACTGGCCCTTTAAGAGGTGGACCTGGGAAGCTTACAGACCTTTAAAATTGGCAATACTTTAAGGTGACTGGCCTATGAAGAGGATGACCATGGAAGTGGACAGTCCTTAAAGATGCATTATTGTGTGTGGGTGGCCTTCTAAGAGACAACCCTGGGAATGGACAGACCTTTGGAAATGTCAATGTGGCTTATGAAGTGGAAAGCCACTTGAACATGTGACATGTTTTGCGGACTGGCCCTTTAAGAGGCAGACCCTAGAAGTGGACAAACCCTTGAAGAGGTTACAAATTTAGGGAATCATGTCCTTTAAGAGGTTGACCAGGGTTGTGTACAAACCCTCAAAATAACAGCATTTTAAGTGTACTGGCCCTTTAAGAGGTGGACCTGGGAAGCTTACGGACCTTTAAAATTGGCAATACTTTAAGGTGACTGGCCTATGAAGAGGATGACCATGGAAGTGGACAGTCCTTAAAGATGCATTATTGTGTGTGGGTGGCCTTCTAAGAGACAACCCTGGGAATGGACAGACCTTTGGAAATGTCAATGTGGCTTATGAAGTGGAAAGCCACTTGAACATGTGACATGTTTTGCGGACTGGCCCTTTAAGAGGCAGACCCTAGAAGTGGACAAACCCTTGAAGAGGTGACAAATTTAGGGAATTATGTCCTTTAAGAGGTTGACCAGGGTTGTGTACAAACCCTTGAAACAACAGCATTTTAAGTGTACTGGCCCTTTAAGAGGTGGACCTGGGAAGCTTACAGACCTTTAAAATTGGCAATACTTTAAGGTGACTGGCCTATGAAGAGGATGACCATGGAAGTGGACAGTCCTTAAAGATGCATTATTGTGTGTGGGTGGCCTTCTAAGAGACAACCCTGGGAATGGACAGACCTTTGGAAATGTCAATGTGGCTTATGAAGTGGAAAGCCACTTGAACATGTGACATGTTTTGCGGACTGGCCCTTTAAGAGGCAGACCCTAGAAGTGGACAAACCCTTGAAGAGGTGACAAATTTAGGGAATTATGTCCTTTAAGAGGTTGACCAGGGTTGTGTACAAACCCTTGAAACAACAGCATTTTAAGTGTACTGGCCCTTTAAGAGGTGGACCTGGGAAGCTTACAGACCTTTAAAATTGGCAATACTTTAAGGTGACTGGCCTATGAAGAGGATGACCATGGAAGTGGACAGTCCTTAAAGATGCATTATTGTGTGTGGGTGGCCTTCTAAAAGACAACCCTGGGAATGGACAGACCTTTGGAAATGTCAATGTGGCTTATGAAGTGGAAAGCCACTTGAACATGTGACATGTTTTGATGACTGGCCCTTTAAGAGGCAGACCCTAGAAGTGGACAAACCCTTGAAGAGGTGACAAATTTAGTGAATTATGTCCTTTAAGAGGTTGACCAGGGTTGTGTACAAACCCTTGAAACAACAGCATTTTAAGTGTACTGGCCCTTTAAGAGGTGGACCTGGGAAGCTTACAGACCTTTAAAATTGGCAATACTTTAAGGTGACTGGCCTATGAAGAGGATGACCATGGAAGTGGACAGTCCTTAAAGATGCATTATTGTGTGTGGGTGGCCTTCTAAGAGACAACCCTGGGAATGGACAGACCTTTGGAAATGTCAATGTGGCTTATGAAGTGGAAAGCCACTTGAACATGTGACATGTTTTGCGGACTGGCCCTTTAAGAGGCAGACCCTAGAAGTGGACAAACCCTTGAAGAGGTGACAAATTTAGGGAATTATGTCCTTTAAGAGGTTGACCAGGGTTGTGTACAAACCCTTGAAACAACAGCATTTTAAGTGTACTGGCCCTTTAAGAGGTGGACCTGGGAAGCTTACAGACCTTTAAAATTGGCAATACTTTAAGGTGACTGGCCTATGAAGAGGATGACCATGGAAGTGGACAGTCCTTAAATATGCATTATTGTGTGTGGGTGGCCTTCTAAGAGACAACCCTGGGAATGGACAGACCTTTGGAAATGTCAATGTGGCTTATGAAGTGGAAAGCCACTTGAACATGTGACATGTTTTGATGACTGGCCCTTTAAGAGGCAGACCCTAGAAGTGGACAAACCCTTGAAGAGGTGACAAATTTAGTGAATTATGTCCTTTAAGAGGTTGACCAGGGTTGTGTACAAACCCTTGAAACAACAGCATTTTAAGTGTACTGGCCCTTTAAGAGGTGGACCTGGGAAGCTTACAGACCTTTAAAATTGGCAATACTTTAAGGTGACTGGCCTATGAAGAGGATGACCATGGAAGTGGACAGTCCTTAAAGATGCATTATTGTGTGTGGGTGGCCTTCTAAGAGACAACCCTGGGATGGACAGACCTTTGGAAATGTCAATGTGGCTTATGAAGTGGAAAGCCACTTGAACATGTGACATGTTTTGCGGACTGGCCCTTTAAGAGGCAGACCCTAGAAGTGGACAAACCCTTGAAGAGGTGACAAATTTAGGGAATTATGTCCTTTAAGAGGTTGACCAGGGTTGTGTACAAACCCTTGAAACAACAGCATTTTAAGTGTACTGGCCCTTTAAGAGGTGGACCTGGGAAGCTTACAGACCTTTAAAATTGGCAATACTTTAAGGTGACTGGCCTATGAAGAGGATGACCATGGAAGTGGACAGTCCTTAAAGATGCATTATTGTGTGTGGGTGGCCTTCTAAGAGACAACCCTGGGAATGGACAGACCTTTGGAAATGTCAATGTGGCTTATGAAGTGGAAAGCCACTTGAACATGTGACATGTTTTGATGACTGGCCCTTTAAGAGGCAGACCCTAGAAGTGGACAAACCCTTGAAGAGGTGACACATTTAGTGAATTATGTCCTTTAAGAGGTTGACCAGGGTTGTGTACAAACCCTTGAAACAACAGCATTTTAAGTGTACTGGCCCTTTAAGAGGTGGACCTGGGAAGCTTACAGACCTTTAAAATTGGCAATACTTTAAGGTGACTGGCCTATGAAGAGGATGACCATGGAAGTGGACAGTCCTTAAAGATGCATTATTGTGTGTGGGTGGCCTTCTAAGAGACAACCCTGGGAATGGACAGACCTTTGGAAATGTCAATGTGGCTTATGAAGTGGAAAGCCACTTGAACATGTGACATGTTTTGCGGACTGGCCCTTTAAGAGGCAGACCCTAGAAGTGGACAAACCCTTGAAGAGGTGACAAATTTAGGGAATTATGTCCTTTAAGAGGTTGACCAGGGTTGTGTACAAACCCTTGAAACAACAGCATTTTAAGTGTACTGGCCCTTTAAGAGGTGGACCTGGGAAGCTTACAGACCTTTAAAATTGGCAATACTTTAAGGTGACTGGCCTATGAAGAGGATGACCATGGAAGTGGACAGTCCTTAAATATGCATTATTGTGTGTGGGTGGCCTTCTAAGAGACAACCCTGGGAATGGACAGACCTTTGGAAATGTCAATGTGGCTTATGAAGTGGAAAGCCACTTGAACATGTGACATGTTTTGATGACTGGCCCTTTAAGAGGCAGACCCTAGAAGTGGACAAACCCTTGAAGAGGTGACAAATTTAGTGAATTATGTCCTTTAAGAGGTTGACCAGGGTTGTGTACAAACCCTTGAAACAACAGCATTTTAAGTGTACTGGCCCTTTAAGAGGTGGACCTGGGAAGCTTACAGACCTTTAAAATTGGCAATACTTTAAGGTGACTGGCCTATGAAGAGGATGACCATGGAAGTGGACAGTCCTTAAAGATGCATTATTGTGTGTGGGTGGCCTTCTAAGAGACAACCCTGGGATGGACAGACCTTTGGAAATGTCAATGTGGCTTATGAAGTGGAAAGCCACTTGAACATGTGACATGTTTTGCGGACTGGCCCTTTAAGAGGCAGACCCTAGAAGTGGACAAACCCTTGAAGAGGTGACAAATTTAGGGAATTATGTCCTTTAAGAGGTTGACCAGGGTTGTGTACAAACCCTTGAAACAACAGCATTTTAAGTGTACTGGCCCTTTAAGAGGTGGACCTGGGAAGCTTACAGACCTTTAAAATTGGCAATACTTTAAGGTGACTGGCCTATGAAGAGGATGACCATGGAAGTGGACAGTCCTTAAAGATGCATTATTGTGTGTGGGTGGCCTTCTAAAAGACAACCCTGGGAATGGACAGACCTTTGGAAATGTCAATGTGGCTTATGAAGTGGAAAGCCACTTGAACATGTGACATGTTTTGATGACTGGCCCTTTAAGAGGCAGACCCTAGAAGTGGACAAACCCTTGAAGAGGTGACAAATTTAGTGAATTATGTCCTTTAAGAGGTTGACCAGGGTTGTGTACAAACCCTTGAAACAACAGCATTTTAAGTGTACTGGCCCTTTAAGAGGTGGACCTGGGAAGCTTACAGACCTTTAAAATTGGCAATACTTTAAGGTGACTGGCCTATGAAGAGGATGACCATGGAAGTGGACAGTCCTTAAAGATGCATTATTGTGTGTGGGTGGCCTTCTAAGAGACAACCCTGGGAATGGACAGACCTTTGGAAATGTCAATGTGGCTTATGAAGTGGAAAGCCACTTGAACATGTGACATGTTTTGCGGACTGGCCCTTTAAGAGGCAGACCCTAGAAGTGGACAAACCCTTGAAGAGGTGACAAATTTAGGGAATTATGTCCTTTAAGAGGTTGACCAGGGTTGTGTACAAACCCTTGAAACAACAGCATTTTAAGTGTACTGGCCCTTTAAGAGGTGGACCTGGGAAGCTTACAGACCTTTAAAATTGGCAATACTTTAAGGTGACTGGCCTATGAAGAGGATGACCATGGAAGTGGACAGTCCTTAAATATGCATTATTGTGTGTGGGTGGCCTTCTAAGAGACAACCCTGGGAATGGACAGACCTTTGGAAATGTCAATGTGGCTTATGAAGTGGAAAGCCACTTGAACATGTGACATGTTTTGATGACTGGCCCTTTAAGAGGCAGACCCTAGAAGTGGACAAACCCTTGAAGAGGTGACAAATTTAGTGAATTATGTCCTTTAAGAGGTTGACCAGGGTTGTGTACAAACCCTTGAAACAACAGCATTTTAAGTGTACTGGCCCTTTAAGAGGTGGACCTGGGAAGCTTACAGACCTTTAAAATTGGCAATACTTTAAGGTGACTGGCCTATGAAGAGGATGACCATGGAAGTGGACAGTCCTTAAAGATGCATTATTGTGTGTGGGTGGCCTTCTAAGAGACAACCCTGGGATGGACAGACCTTTGGAAATGTCAATGTGGCTTATGAAGTGGAAAGCCACTTGAACATGTGACATGTTTTGCGGACTGGCCCTTTAAGAGGCAGACCCTAGAAGTGGACAAACCCTTGAAGAGGTGACAAATTTAGGGAATTATGTCCTTTAAGAGGTTGACCAGGGTTGTGTACAAACCCTTGAAACAACAGCATTTTAAGTGTACTGGCCCTTTAAGAGGTGGACCTGGGAAGCTTACAGACCTTTAAAATTGGCAATACTTTAAGGTGACTGGCCTATGAAGAGGATGACCATGGAAGTGGACAGTCCTTAAAGATGCATTATTGTGTGTGGGTGGCCTTCTAAGAGACAACCCTGGGAATGGACAGACCTTTGGAAATGTCAATGTGGCTTATGAAGTGGAAAGCCACTTGAACATGTGACATGTTTTGATGACTGGCCCTTTAAGAGGCAGACCCTAGAAGTGGACAAACCCTTGAAGAGGTGACAAATTTAGTGAATTATGTCCTTTAAGAGGTTGACCAGGGTTGTGTACAAACCCTCGAAACAACAGCATTTTAAGTGTACTGGCCCTTTAAGAGGTGGACCTGGGAAGCTTACAGACCTTTAAAATTGGCAATACTTTAAGGTGACTGGCCTATGAAGAGGATGACCATGGAAGTGGACAGTCCTTAAAGATGCATTATTGTGTGTGGGTGGCCTTCTAAGAGACAACCCTGGGAATGGACAGACCTTTGGAAATGTCAATGTGGCTTATGAAGTGGAAAGCCACTTGAACATGTGACATGTTTTGCGGACTGGCCCTTTAAGAGGCAGACCCTAGAAGTGGACAAACCCTTGAAGAGGTGACAAATTTAGGGAATTATGTCCTTTAAGAGGTTGACCAGGGTTGTGTACAAACCCTTGAAACAACAGCATTTTAAGTGTACTGGCCCTTTAAGAGGTGGACCTGGGAAGCTTACAGACCTTTAAAATTGGCAATACTTTAAGGTGACTGGCCTATGAAGAGGATGACCATGGAAGTGGACAGTCCTTAAAGATGCATTATTGTGTGTGGGTGGCCTTCTAAGAGACAACCCTGGGAATGGACAGACCTTTGGAAATGTCAATGTGGCTTATGAAGTGGAAAGCCACTTGAACATGTGACATGTTTTGCGGACTGGCCCTTTAAGAGGCAGACCCTAGAAGTGGACAAACCCTTGAAGAGGTGACAAATTTAGTGAATTATGTCCTTTAAGAGGTTGACCAGGGTTGTGTACAAACCCTTGAAACAACAGCATTTTAAGTGTACTGGCCCTTTAAGAGGTGGACCTGGGAAGCTTACAGACCTTTAAAATTGGCAATACTTTAAGGTGACTGGCCTATGAAGAGGATGACCATGGAAGTGGACAGTCCTTAAAGATGCATTATTGTGTGTGGGTGGCCTTCTAAGAGACAACCCTGGGAATGGACAGACCTTTGGAAATGTCAATGTGGCTTATGAAGTGGAAAGCCACTTGAACATGTGACATGTTTTGATGACTGGCCCTTTAAGAGGCAGACCCTAGAAGTGGACAAACCCTTGAAGAGGTGACAAATTTAGTGAATTATGTCCTTTAAGAGGTTGACCAGGGTTGTGTACAAACCCTCGAAACAACAGCATTTTAAGTGTACTGGCCCTTTAAGAGGTGGACCTGGGAAGCTTACAGACCTTTAAAATTGGCAATACTTTAAGGTGACTGGCCTATGAAGAGGATGACCATGGAAGTGGACAGTCCTTAAAGATGCATTATTGTGTGTGGGTGGCCTTCTAAGAGACAACCCTGGGAATGGACAGACCTTTGGAAATGTCAATGTGGCTTATGAAGTGGAAAGCCACTTGAACATGTGACATGTTTTGCGGACTGGCCCTTTAAGAGGCAGACCCTAGAAGTGGACAAACCCTTGAAGAGGTGACAAATTTAGGGAATTATGTCCTTTAAGAGGTTGACCAGGGTTGTGTACAAACCCTTGAAACAACAGCATTTTAAGTGTACTGGCCCTTTAAGAGGTGGACCTGGGAAGCTTACAGACCTTTAAAATTGGCAATACTTTAAGGTGACTGGCCTATGAAGAGGATGACCATGGAAGTGGACAGTCCTTAAAGATGCATTATTGTGTGTGGGTGGCCTTCTAAGAGACAACCCTGGGAATGGACAGACCTTTGGAAATGTCAATGTGGCTTATGAAGTGGAAAGCCACTTGAACATGTGACATGTTTTGCGGACTGGCCCTTTAAGAGGCAGACCCTAGAAGTGGACAAACCCTTGAAGAGGTGACAAATTTAGGGAATTATGTCCTTTAAGAGGTTGACCAGGGTTGTGTACAAACCCTTGAAACAACAGCATTTTAAGTGTACTGGCCCTTTAAGAGGTGGACCTGGGAAGCTTACAGACCTTTAAAATTGGCAATACTTTAAGGTGACTGGCCTATGAAGAGGATGACCATGGAAGTGGACAGTCCTTAAAGATGCATTATTGTGTGTGGGTGGCCTTCTAAGAGACAACCCTGGGAATGGACAGACCTTTGGAAATGTCAATGTGGCTTATGAAGTGGAAAGCCACTTGAACATGTGACATGTTTTGATGACTGGCCCTTTAAGAGGCAGACCCTAGAAGTGGACAAACCCTTGAAGAGGTGACAAATTTAGTGAATTATGTCCTTTAAGAGGTTGACCAGGGTTGTGTACAAACCCTTGAAACAACAGCATTTTAAGTGTACTGGCCCTTTAAGAGGTGGACCTGGGAAGCTTACAGACCTTTAAAATTGGCAATACTTTAAGGTGACTGGCCTATGAAGAGGATGACCATGGAAGTGGACAGTCCTTAAAGATGCATTATTGTGTGTGGGTGGCCTTCTAAGAGACAACCCTGGGAATGGACAGACCTTTGGAAATGTCAATGTGACTTATGAAGTGGAAAGCCACTTGAACATGTGACATGTTTTGATGACTGGCCCTTTAAGAGGCAGACCCTAGAAGTGGACAAACCCTTGAAGAGGTGACAAATTTAGTGAATTATGTCCTTTAAGAGGTTGACCAGGGTTGTGTACAAACCCTTGAAACAACAGCATTTTAAGTGTACTGGCCCTTTAAGAGGTGGACCTGGGAAGCTTACAGACCTTTAAAATTGGCAATACTTTAAGGTGACTGGCCTATGAAGAGGATGACCATGGAAGTGGACAGTCCTTAAAGATGCATTATTGTGTGTGGGTGGCCTTCTAAGAGACAACCCTGGGAATGGACAGACCTTTGGAAATGTCAATGTGGCTTATGAAGTGGAAAGCCACTTGAACATGTGACATGTTTTGCGGACTGGCCCTTTAAGAGGCAGACCCTAGAAGTGGACAAACCCTTGAAGAGGTGACAAATTTAGTGAATTATGTCCTTTAAGAGGTTGACCAGGGTTGTGTACAAACCCTTGAAACAACAGCATTTTAAGTGTACTGGCCCTTTAAGAGGTGGACCTGGGAAGCTTACAGACCTTTAAAATTGGCAATACTTTAAGGTGACTGGCCTATGAAGAGGATGACCATGGAAGTGGACAGTCCTTAAAGATGCATTATTGTGTGTGGGTGGCCTTCTAAGAGACAACCCTGGGAATGGACAGACCTTTGGAAATGTCAATGTGGCTTATGAAGTGGAAAGCCACTTGAACATGTGACATGTTTTGATGACTGGCCCTTTAAGAGGCAGACCCTAGAAGTGGACAAACCCTTGAAGAGGTGACAAATTTAGTGAATTATGTCCTTTAAGAGGTTGACCAGGGTTGTGTACAAACCCTTGAAACAACAGCATTTTAAGTGTACTGGCCCTTTAAGAGGTGGACCTGGGAAGCTTACAGACCTTTAAAATTGGCAATACTTTAAGGTGACTGGCCTATGAAGAGGATGACCATGGAAGTGGACAGTCCTTAAAGATGCATTATTGTGTGTGGGTGGCCTTCTAAGAGACAACCCTGGGATGGACAGACCTTTGGAAATGTCAATGTGGCTTATGAAGTGGAAAGCCACTTGAACATGTGACATGTTTTGCGGACTGGCCCTTTAAGAGGCAGACCCTAGAAGTGGACAAACCCTTGAAGAGGTGACAAATTTAGGGAATTATGTCCTTTAAGAGGTTGACCAGGGTTGTGTACAAACCCTTGAAACAACAGCATTTTAAGTGTACTGGCCCTTTAAGAGGTGGACCTGGGAAGCTTACAGACCTTTAAAATTGGCAATACTTTAAGGTGACTGGCCTATGAAGAGGATGACCATGGAAGTGGACAGTCCTTAAAGATGCATTATTGTGTGTGGGTGGCCTTCTAAGAGACAACCCTGGGAATGGACAGACCTTTGGAAATGTCAATGTGGCTTATGAAGTGGAAAGCCACTTGAACATGTGACATGTTTTGATGACTGGCCCTTTAAGAGGCAGACCCTAGAAGTGGACAAACCCTTGAAGAGGTGACAAATTTAGTGAATTATGTCCTTTAAGAGGTTGACCAGGGTTGTGTACAAACCCTTGAAACAACAGCATTTTAAGTGTACTGGCCCTTTAAGAGGTGGACCTGGGAAGCTTACAGACCTTTAAAATTGGCAATACTTTAAGGTGACTGGCCTATGAAGAGGATGACCATGGAAGTGGACAGTCCTTAAAGATGCATTATTGTGTGTGGGTGGCCTTCTAAGAGACAACCCTGGGAATGGACAGACCTTTGGAAATGTCAATGTGGCTTATGAAGTGGAAAGCCACTTGAACATGTGACATGTTTTGCGGACTGGCCCTTTAAGAGGCAGACCCTAGAAGTGGACAAACCCTTGAAGAGGTGACAAATTTAGGGAATTATGTCCTTTAAGAGGTTGACCAGGGTTGTGTACAAACCCTTGAAACAACAGCATTTTAAGTGTACTGGCCCTTTAAGAGGTGGACCTGGGAAGCTTGCAGACCTTTAAAATTGGCAATACTTTAAGGTGACTGGCCTATGAAGAGGATGACCATGGAAGTGGACAGTCCTTAAAGATGCATTATTGTGTGTGGGTGGCCTTCTAAGAGACAACCCTGGGAATGGACAGACCTTTGGAAATGTCAATGTGGCTTATGAAGTGGAAAGCCACTTGAACATGTGACATGTTTTGATGACTGGCCCTTTAAGAGGCAGACCCTAGAAGTGGACAAACCCTTGAAGAGGTGACAAATTTAGTGAATTATGTCCTTTAAGAGGTTGACCAGGGTTGTGTACAAACCCTCGAAACAACAGCATTTTAAGTGTACTGGCCCTTTAAGAGGTGGACCTGGGAAGCTTACGGACCTTTAAAATTGGCAATACTTTAAGGTGACTGGCCTATGAAGAGGATGACCATGGAAGTGGACAGTCCTTAAAGATGCATTATTGTGTGTGGGTGGCCTTCTAAGAGACAACCCTGGGAATGGACAGACCTTTGGAAATGTCAATGTGGCTTATGAAGTGGAAAGCCACTTGAACATGAGACATGTTTTGATGACTGGCCCTTTAAGAGGCAGACCCTAGAAGTGGACAAACCCTTGAAGAGGTGACAAATTTAGGGAATTATGTCCTTTAAGAGGTTGACCAGGGTTGAGTACAAACCCTTGAAACAACAGCATTTTAAGTGTACTGGCCCTTTAAGAGGTGGACCTGGGAAGCTTACAGACCTTTAAAATTGGCAATACTTTAAGGTGACTGGCCTATGAAGAGGATGACCATGGAAGTGGACAGTCCTTAAAGATGCATTATTGTGTGTGGGTGGCCTTCTAAGAGACAACCCTGGGAATGGACAGACCTTTGGAAATGTCAATGTGGCTTATGAAGTGGAAAGCCACTTGAACATGTGACATGTTTTGCGGACTGGCCCTTTAAGAGGCAGACCCTAGAAGTGGACAAACCCTTGAAGAGGTGACAAATTTAGGGAATTATGTCCTTTAAGAGGTTGACCAGGGTTGTGTACAAACCCTCGAAACAACAGCATTTTAAGTGTACTGGCCCTTTAAGAGGTGGACCTGGGAAGCTTACGGACCTTTAAAATTGGCAATACTTTAAGGTGACTGGCCTATGAAGAGGATGACCATGGAAGTGGACAGTCCTTAAAGATGCATTATTGTGTGTGGGTGGCCTTCTAAGAGACAACCCTGGGAATGGACAGACCTTTGGAAATGTCAATGTGGCTTATGAAGTGGAAAGCCACTTGAACATGTGACATGTTTTGCGGACTGGCCCTTTAAGAGGCAGACCCTAGAAGTGGACAAACCCTTGAAGAGGTTACAAATTTAGGGAATTATGTCCTTTAAGAGGTTGACCAGGGTTGTGTACAAACCCTCAAAATAACAGCATTTTAAGTGTACTGGCCCTTTAAGAGGTGGACCTGGGAAGCTTACGGACCTTTAAAATTGGCAATACTTTAAGGTGACTGGCCTATGAAGAGGATGACCATGGAAGTGGACAGTCCTTAAAGATGCATTATTGTGTGTGGGTGGCCTTCTAAGAGACAACCCTGGGAATGGACAGACCTTTGGAAATGTCAATGTGGCTTATGAAGTGGAAAGCCACTTGAACATGTGACATGTTTTGCGGACTGGCCCTTTAAGAGGCAGACCCTAGAAGTGGACAAACCCTTGAAGAGGTGACAAATTTAGGGAATTATGTCCTTTAAGAGGTTGACCAGGGTTGTGTACAAACCCTTGAAACAACAGCATTTTAAGTGTACTGGCCCTTTAAGAGGTGGACCTGGGAAGCTTACAGACCTTTAAAATTGGCAATACTTTAAGGTGACTGGCCTATGAAGAGGATGACCATGGAAGTGGACAGTCCTTAAAGATGCATTATTGTGTGTGGGTGGCCTTCTAAGAGACAACCCTGGGAATGGACAGACCTTTGGAAATGTCAATGTGGCTTATGAAGTGGAAAGCCACTTGAACATGTGACATGTTTTGCGGACTGGCCCTTTAAGAGGCAGACCCTAGAAGTGGACAAACCCTTGAAGAGGTGACAAATTTAGGGAATTATGTCCTTTAAGAGGTTGACCAGGGTTGTGTACAAACCCTTGAAACAACAGCATTTTAAGTGTACTGGCCCTTTAAGAGGTGGACCTGGGAAGCTTACAGACCTTTAAAATTGGCAATACTTTAAGGTGACTGGCCTATGAAGAGGATGACCATGGAAGTGGACAGTCCTTAAAGATGCATTATTGTGTGTGGGTGGCCTTCTAAGAGACAACCCTGGGAATGGACAGACCTTTGGAAATGTCAATGTGGCTTATGAAGTGGAAAGCCACTTGAACATGTGACATGTTTTGCGGACTGGCCCTTTAAGAGGCAGACCCTAGAAGTGGACAAACCCTTGAAGAGGTGACAAATTTAGGGAATTATGTCCTTTAAGAGGTTGACCAGGGTTGTGTACAAACCCTCGAAACAACAGCATTTTAAGTGTACTGGCCCTTTAAGAGGTGGACCTGGGAAGCTTACAGACCTTTAAAATTGGCAATACTTTAAGGTGACTGGCCTATGAAGAGGATGACCATGGAAGTGGACAGTCCTTAAAGATGCATTATTGTGTGTGGGTGGCCTTCTAAGAGACAACCCTGGGAATGGACAGACCTTTGGAAATGTCAATGTGGCTTATGAAGTGGAAAGCCACTTGAACATGTGATATGTTTTGATGACTGGCCCTTTAAGAGGCAGACCCTAGAAGTGGACAAACCCTTGAAGAGGTGACAAATTTAGGGAATTATGTCCTTTAAGAGGTTGACCAGGGTTGTGTACAAACCCTTGAAACAACAGCATTTTAAGTGTACTGGCCCTTTAAGAGGTGGACCTGGGAAGCTTACAGACCTTTAAAATTGGCAATACTTTAAGGTGACTGGCCTATGAAGAGGATGACCATGGAAGTGGACAGTCCTTAAAGATGCATTATTGTGTGTGGGTGGCCTTCTAAGAGACAACCCTGGGAATGGACAGACCTTTGGAAATGTCAATGTGGCTTATGAAGTGGAAAGCCACTTGAACATGTGACATGTTTTGATGACTGGCCCTTTAAGAGGCAGACCCTAGAAGTGGACAAACCCTTGAAGAGGTGACAAATTTAGGGAATTATGTCCTTTAAGAGGTTGACCAGGGTTGTGTACAAACCCTTGAAACAACAGCATTTTAAGTGTACTGGCCCTTTAAGAGGTGGACCTGGGAAGCTTACAGACCTTTAAAATTGGCAATACTTTAAGGTGACTGGCCTATGAAGAGGATGACCATGGAAGTGGACAGTCCTTAAAGATGCATTATTGTGTGTGGGTGGCCTTCTAAGAGACAACCCTGGGAATGGACAGACCTTTGGAAATGTCAATGTGGCTTATGAAGTGGAAAGCCACTTGAACATGTGACATGTTTTGCGGACTGGCCCTTTAAGAGGCAGACCCTAGAAGTGGACAAACCCTTGAAGAGGTGACAAATTTAGGGAATTATGTCCTTTAAGAGGTTGACCAGGGTTGAGTACAAACCCTTGAAACAACAGCATTTTAAGTGTACTGGCCCTTTAAGAGGTGGACCTGGGAAGCTTACAGACCTTTAAAATTGGCAATACTTTAAGGTGACTGGCCTATGAAGAGGATGACCATGGAAGTGGACAGTCCTTAAAGATGCATTATTGTGTGTGGATGGCCTTCTAAGAGACAACCCTGGGAATGGACAGACCTTTGGAAATGTCAATGTGGCTTATGAAGTGGAAAGCCACTTGAACATGTGACATGTTTTGATGACTGGCCCTTTAAGAGGCAGACCCTAGAAGTGGACAAACCCTTGAAGAGGTGACAAATTTAGGGAATTATGTCCTTTAAGAGGTTGACCAGGGTTGTGTACAAACCCTTGAAACAACAGCATTTTAAGTGTACTGGCCCTTTAAGAGGTGGACCTGGGAAGCTTACAGACCTTTAAAATTGGCAATACTTTAAGGTGACTGGCCTATGAAGAGGATGACCATGGAAGTGGACAGTCCTTAAAGATGCATTATTGTGTGTGGGTGGCCTTCTAAGAGACAACCCTGGGAATGGACAGACCTTTGGAAATGTCAATGTGGCTTATGAAGTGGAAAGCCACTTGAACATGTGACATGTTTTGCGGACTGGCCCTTTAAGAGGCAGACCCTAGAAGTGGACAAACCCTTGAAGAGGTGACAAATTTAGGGAATTATGTCCTTTAAGAGGTTGACCAGGGTTGTGTACAAACCCTCGAAACAACAGCATTTTAAGTGTACTGGCCCTTTAAGAGGTGGACCTGGGAAGCTTACAGACCTTTAAAATTGGCAATACTTTAAGGTGACTGGCCTATGAAGAGGATGACCATGGAAGTGGACAGTCCTTAAAGATGCATTATTGTGTGTGTGTGGCCTTCTAAGAGACAACCCTGGGAATGGACAGACCTTTGGAAATGTCAATGTGGCTTATGAAGTGGAAAGCCACTTGAACATGTGACATGTTTTGATGACTGGCCCTTTAAGAGGCAGACCCTAGAAGTGGACAAACCCTTGAAGAGGTGACAAATTTAGGGAATTATGTCCTTTAAGAGGTTGACCAGGGTTGAGTACAAACCCTTGAAACAACAGCATTTTAAGTGTACTGGCCCTTTAAGAGGTGGACCTGGGAAGCTTACAGACCTTTAAAATTGGCAAGACTTTAAGGTGACTGGCCTATGAAGAGGATGACCATGGAAGTGGACAGTCCTTAAAGATGCATTATTGTGTGTGGGTGGCCTTCTAAGAGACAACCCTGGGAATGGACAGACCTTTGGAAATGTCAATGTGGCTTATGAAGTGGAAAGCCACTTGAACATGTGACATGTTTTGATGACTGGCCCTTTAAGAGGCAGACCCTAGAAGTGGACAAACCCTTGAAGAGGTGACAAATTTAGGGAATTATGTCCTTTAAGAGGTTGACCAGGGTTGAGTACAAACCCTTGAAACAACAGCATTTTAAGTGTACTGGCCCTTTAAGAGGTGGACCTGGGAAGCTTACAGACCTTTAAAATTGGCAATACTTTAAGGTGACTGGCCTATGAAGAGGATGACCATGGAAGTGGACAGTCCTTAAAGATGCATTATTGTGTGTGGGTGGCCTTCTAAGAGACAACCCTGGGAATGGACAGACCTTTGGAAATGTCAATGTGGCTTATGAAGTGGAAAGCCACTTGAACATGTGACATGTTTTGATGACTGGCCCTTTAAGAGGCAGACCCTAGAAGTGGACAAACCCTTGCAGAGGTGACAAATTTAGGGAATTATGTCCTTTAAGAGGTTGACCAGGGTTGTGTACAAACCCTTGAAACAACAGCATTTTAAGTGTACTGGCCCTTTAAGAGGTGGACCTGGGAAGCTTACAGACCTTTAAAATTGGCAATACTTTAAGGTGACTGGCCTATGAAGAGGATGACCATGGAAGTGGACAGTCCTTAAAGATGCATTATTGTGTGTGGGTGGCCTTCTAAGAGACAACCCTGGGAATGGACAGACCTTTGGAAATGTCAATGTGGCTTATGAAGTGGAAAGCCACTTGAACATGTGACATGTTTTGATGACTGGCCCTTTAAGAGGCAGACCCTAGAAGTGGACAAACCCTTGAAGAGGTGACAAATTTAGGGAATTATGTCCTTTAAGAGGTTGACCAGGGTTGTGTACAAACCCTTGAAACAACAGCATTTTAAGTGTACTGGCCCTTTAAGAGGTGGACCTGGGAAGCTTACAGACCTTTAAAATTGGCAATACTTTAAGGTGACTGGCCTATGAAGAGGATGACCATGGAAGTGGACAGTCCTTAAAGATGCATTATTGTGTGTGGGTGGCCTTCTAAGAGACAACCCTGGGAATGGACAGACCTTTGGAAATGTCAATGTGGCTTATGAAGTGGAAAGCCACTTGAACATGTGACATGTTTTGCGGACTGGCCCTTTAAGAGGCAGACCCTAGAAGTGGACAAACCCTTGAAGAGGTGACAAATTTAGGGAATTATGTCCTTTAAGAGGTTGACCAGGGTTGTGTACAAACCCTCGAAACAACAGCATTTTAAGTGTACTGGCCCTTTAAGAGGTGGACCTGGGAAGCTTACAGACCTTTAAAATTGGCAATACTTTAAGGTGACTGGCCTATGAAGAGGATGACCATGGAAGTGGACAGTCCTTAAAGATGCATTATTGTGTGTGGGTGGCCTTCTAAGAGACAACCCTGGGAATGGACAGACCTTTGGAAATGTCAATGTGGCTTATGAAGTGGAAAGCCACTTGAACATGTGACATGTTTTGATGACTGGCCCTTTAAGAGGCAGACCCTAGAAGTGGACAAACCCTTGAAGAGGTGACAAATTTAGGGAATTATGTCCTTTAAGAGGTTGACCAGGGTTGTGTACAAACCCTTGAAACAACAGCATTTTAAGTGTACTGGCCCTTTAAGAGGTGGACCTGGGAAGCTTACAGACCTTTAAAATTGGCAATACTTTAAGGTGACTGGCCTATGAAGAGGATGACCATGGAAGTGGACAGTCCTTAAAGATGCATTATTGTGTGTGGGTGGCCTTCTAAGAGACAACCCTGGGAATGGACAGACCTTTGGAAATGTCAATGTGGCTTATGAAGTGGAAAGCCACTTGAACATGTGACATGTTTTGCGGACTGGCCCTTTAAGAGGCAGACCCTAGAAGTGGACAAACCCTTGAAGAGGTGACAAATTTAGGGAATTATGTCCTTTAAGAGGTTGACAAGGGTTGTGTACAAACCCTCGAAACAACAGCATTTTAAGTGTACTGGCCCTTTAAGAGGTGGACCTGGGAAGCTTACAGACCTTTAAAATTGGTAATACTTTAAGGTGACTGGCCTATGAAGAGGATGACCATGGAAGTGGACAGTCCTTAAAGATGCATTATTGTGTGTGGGTGGCCTTCTAAGAGACAACCCTGGGAATGGACAGACCTTTGGAAATGTCAATGTGGCTTATGAAGTGGAAAGCCACTTGAACATGTGACATGTTTTGCGGACTGGCCCTTTAAGAGGCAGACCCTAGAAGTGGACAAACCCTTGAAGAGGTGACAAATTTAGGGAATTATGTCCTTTAAGAGGTTGACCAGGGTTGTGTACAAACCCTTGAAACAACAGCATTTTAAGTGTACTGGCCCTTTAAGAGGTGGACCTGGGAAGCTTACAGACCTTTAAAATTGGCAATACTTTAAGGTGACTGGCCTATGAAGAGGATGACCATGGAAGTGGACAGTCCTTAAAGATGCATTATTGTGTGTGGGTGGCCTTCTAAGAGACAACCCTGGGAATGGACAGACCTTTGGAAATGTCAATGTGGCTTATGAAGTGGAAAGCCACTTGAACATGTGACATGTTTTGATGACTGGCCCTTTAAGAGGCAGACCCTAGAAGTGGACAAACCCTTGAAGAGGTGACAAATTTAGTGAATTATGTCCTTTAAGAGGTTGACCAGGGTTGTGTACAAACCCTTGAAACAACAGCATTTTAAGTGTACTGGCCCTTTAAGAGGTGGACCTGGGAAGCTTACAGACCTTTAAAATTGGCAATACTTTAAGGTGACTGGCCTATGAAGAGGATGACCATGGAAGTGGACAGTCCTTAAAGATGCATTATTGTGTGTGGGTGGCCTTCTAAGAGACAACCCTGGGAATGGACAGACCTTTGGAAATGTCAATGTGGCTTATGAAGTGGAAAGCCACTTGAACATGTGACATGTTTTGATGACTGGCCCTTTAAGAGGCAGACCCTAGAAGTGGACAAACCCTTGAAGAGGTGACAAATTTAGTGAATTATGTCCTTTAAGAGGTTGACCAGGGTTGTGTACAAACCCTTGAAACAACAGCATTTTAAGTGTACTGGCCCTTTAAGAGGTGGACCTGGGAAGCTTACAGACCTTTAAAATTGGCAATACTTTAAGGTGACTGGCCTATGAAGAGGATGACCATGGAAGTGGACAGTCCTTAAAGATGCATTATTGTGTGTGGGTGGCCTTCTAAGAGACAACCCTGGGAATGGACAGACCTTTGGAAATGTCAATGTGGCTTATGAAGTGGAAAGCCACTTGAACATGTGACATGTTTTGCGGACTGGCCCTTTAAGAGGCAGACCCTAGAAGTGGACAAACCCTTGAAGAGGTGACAAATTTAGGGAATTATGTCCTTTAAGAGGTTGACCAGGGTTGTGTACAAACCCTTGAAACAACAGCATTTTAAGTGTACTGGCCCTTTAAGAGGTGGACCTGGGAAGCTTACAGACCTTTAAAATTGGCAATACTTTAAGGTGACTGGCCTATGAAGAGGATGACCATGGAAGTGGACAGTCCTTAAATATGCATTATTGTGTGTGGGTGGCCTTCTAAGAGACAACCCTGGGAATGGACAGACCTTTGGAAATGTCAATGTGGCTTATGAAGTGGAAAGCCACTTGAACATGTGACATGTTTTGATGACTGGCCCTTTAAGAGGCAGACCCTAGAAGTGGACAAACCCTTGAAGAGGTGACAAATTTAGTGAATTATGTCCTTTAAGAGGTTGACCAGGGTTGTGTACAAACCCTTGAAACAACAGCATTTTAAGTGTACTGGCCCTTTAAGAGGTGGACCTGGGAAGCTTACAGACCTTTAAAATTGGCAATACTTTAAGGTGACTGGCCTATGAAGAGGATGACCATGGAAGTGGACAGTCCTTAAAGATGCATTATTGTGTGTGGGTGGCCTTCTAAGAGACAACCCTGGGATGGACAGACCTTTGGAAATGTCAATGTGGCTTATGAAGTGGAAAGCCACTTGAACATGTGACATGTTTTGCGGACTGGCCCTTTAAGAGGCAGACCCTAGAAGTGGACAAACCCTTGAAGAGGTGACAAATTTAGGGAATTATGTCCTTTAAGAGGTTGACCAGGGTTGTGTACAAACCCTTGAAACAACAGCATTTTAAGTGTACTGGCCCTTTAAGAGGTGGACCTGGGAAGCTTACAGACCTTTAAAATTGGCAATACTTTAAGGTGACTGGCCTATGAAGAGGATGACCATGGAAGTGGACAGTCCTTAAAGATGCATTATTGTGTGTGGGTGGCCTTCTAAGAGACAACCCTGGGAATGGACAGACCTTTGGAAATGTCAATGTGGCTTATGAAGTGGAAAGCCACTTGAACATGTGACATGTTTTGCGGACTGGCCCTTTAAGAGGCAGACCCTAGAAGTGGACAAACCCTTGAAGAGGTGACAAATTTAGGGAATTATGTCCTTTAAGAGGTTGACCAGGGTTGTGTACAAACCCTCGAAACAACAGCATTTTAAGTGTACTGGCCCTTTAAGAGGTGGACCTGGGAAGCTTACAGACCTTTAAAATTGGCAATACTTTAAGGTGACTGGCCTATGAAGAGGATGACCATGGAAGTGGACAGTCCTTAAAGATGCATTATTGTGTGTGGGTGGCCTTCTAAGAGACAACCCTGGGAATGGACAGACCTTTGGAAATGTCAATGTGGCTTATGAAGTGGAAAGCCACTTGAACATGTGACATGTTTTGATGACTGGCCCTTTAAGAGGCAGACCCTAGAAGTGGACAAACCCTTGAAGAGGTGACAAATTTAGGGAATTATGTCCTTTAAGAGGTTGACCAGGGTTGTGTACAAACCCTTGAAACAACAGCATTTTAAGTGTACTGGCCCTTTAAGAGGTGGACCTGGGAAGCTTACAGACCTTTAAAATTGGCAATACTTTAAGGTGACTGGCCTATGAAGAGGATGACCATGGAAGTGGACAGTCCTTAAAGATGCATTATTGTGTGTGGGTGGCCTTCTAAGAGACAACCCTGGGAATGGACAGACCTTTGGAAATGTCAATGTGGCTTATGAAGTGGAAAGCCACTTGAACATGTGACATGTTTTGCGGACTGGCCCTTTAAGAGGCAGACCCTAGAAGTGGACAAACCCTTGAAGAGGTGACAAATTTAGGGAATTATGTCCTTTAAGAGGTTGACAAGGGTTGTGTACAAACCCTCGAAACAACAGCATTTTAAGTGTACTGGCCCTTTAAGAGGTGGACCTGGGAAGCTTACAGACCTTTAAAATTGGTAATACTTTAAGGTGACTGGCCTATGAAGAGGATGACCATGGAAGTGGACAGTCCTTAAAGATGCATTATTGTGTGTGGGTGGCCTTCTAAGAGACAACCCTGGGAATGGACAGACCTTTGGAAATGTCAATGTGGCTTATGAAGTGGAAAGCCACTTGAACATGTGACATGTTTTGCGGACTGGCCCTTTAAGAGGCAGACCCTAGAAGTGGACAAACCCTTGAAGAGGTGACAAATTTAGGGAATTATGTCCTTTAAGAGGTTGACCAGGGTTGTGTACAAACCCTTGAAACAACAGCATTTTAAGTGTACTGGCCCTTTAAGAGGTGGACCTGGGAAGCTTACAGACCTTTAAAATTGGCAATACTTTAAGGTGACTGGCCTATGAAGAGGATGACCATGGAAGTGGACAGTCCTTAAAGATGCATTATTGTGTGTGGGTGGCCTTCTAAGAGACAACCCTGGGAATGGACAGACCTTTGGAAATGTCAATGTGGCTTATGAAGTGGAAAGCCACTTGAACATGTGACATGTTTTGATGACTGGCCCTTTAAGAGGCAGACCCTAGAAGTGGACAAACCCTTGAAGAGGTGACAAATTTAGTGAATTATGTCCTTTAAGAGGTTGACCAGGGTTGTGTACAAACCCTTGAAACAACAGCATTTTAAGTGTACTGGCCCTTTAAGAGGTGGACCTGGGAAGCTTACAGACCTTTAAAATTGGCAATACTTTAAGGTGACTGGCCTATGAAGAGGATGACCATGGAAGTGGACAGTCCTTAAAGATGCATTATTGTGTGTGGGTGGCCTTCTAAGAGACAACCCTGGGAATGGACAGACCTTTGGAAATGTCAATGTGGCTTATGAAGTGGAAAGCCACTTGAACATGTGACATGTTTTGATGACTGGCCCTTTAAGAGGCAGACCCTAGAAGTGGACAAACCCTTGAAGAGGTGACAAATTTAGTGAATTATGTCCTTTAAGAGGTTGACCAGGGTTGTGTACAAACCCTTGAAACAACAGCATTTTAAGTGTACTGGCCCTTTAAGAGGTGGACCTGGGAAGCTTACAGACCTTTAAAATTGGCAATACTTTAAGGTGACTGGCCTATGAAGAGGATGACCATGGAAGTGGACAGTCCTTAAAGATGCATTATTGTGTGTGGGTGGCCTTCTAAGAGACAACCCTGGGAATGGACAGACCTTTGGAAATGTCAATGTGGCTTATGAAGTGGAAAGCCACTTGAACATGTGACATGTTTTGCGGACTGGCCCTTTAAGAGGCAGACCCTAGAAGTGGACAAACCCTTGAAGAGGTGACAAATTTAGGGAATTATGTCCTTTAAGAGGTTGACCAGGGTTGTGTACAAACCCTTGAAACAACAGCATTTTAAGTGTACTGGCCCTTTAAGAGGTGGACCTGGGAAGCTTACAGACCTTTAAAATTGGCAATACTTTAAGGTGACTGGCCTATGAAGAGGATGACCATGGAAGTGGACAGTCCTTAAATATGCATTATTGTGTGTGGGTGGCCTTCTAAGAGACAACCCTGGGAATGGACAGACCTTTGGAAATGTCAATGTGGCTTATGAAGTGGAAAGCCACTTGAACATGTGACATGTTTTGATGACTGGCCCTTTAAGAGGCAGACCCTAGAAGTGGACAAACCCTTGAAGAGGTGACAAATTTAGTGAATTATGTCCTTTAAGAGGTTGACCAGGGTTGTGTACAAACCCTTGAAACAACAGCATTTTAAGTGTACTGGCCCTTTAAGAGGTGGACCTGGGAAGCTTACAGACCTTTAAAATTGGCAATACTTTAAGGTGACTGGCCTATGAAGAGGATGACCATGGAAGTGGACAGTCCTTAAAGATGCATTATTGTGTGTGGGTGGCCTTCTAAGAGACAACCCTGGGATGGACAGACCTTTGGAAATGTCAATGTGGCTTATGAAGTGGAAAGCCACTTGAACATGTGACATGTTTTGCGGACTGGCCCTTTAAGAGGCAGACCCTAGAAGTGGACAAACCCTTGAAGAGGTGACAAATTTAGGGAATTATGTCCTTTAAGAGGTTGACCAGGGTTGTGTACAAACCCTTGAAACAACAGCATTTTAAGTGTACTGGCCCTTTAAGAGGTGGACCTGGGAAGCTTACAGACCTTTAAAATTGGCAATACTTTAAGGTGACTGGCCTATGAAGAGGATGACCATGGAAGTGGACACTCCTTAAAGATGCATTATTGTGTGTGGGTGGCCTTCTAAGAGACAACCCTGGGAATGGACAGACCTTTGGAAATGTCAATGTGGCTTATGAAGTGGAAAGCCACTTGAACATGTGACATGTTTTGATGACTGGCCCTTTAAGAGGCAGACCCTAGAAGTGGACAAACCCTTGAAGAGGTGACAAATTTAGGGAATTATGTCCTTTAAGAGGTTGACCAGGGTTGTGTACAAACCCTTGAAACAACAGCATTTTAAGTGTACTGGCCCTTTAAGAGGTGGACCTGGGAAGCTTACAGACCTTTAAAATTGGCAATACTTTAAGGTGACTGGCCTATGAAGAGGATGACCATGGAAGTGGACAGTCCTTAAAGATGCATTATTGTGTGTGGGTGGCCTTCTAAGAGACAACCCTGGGAATGGACAGACCTTTGGAAATGTCAATGTGGCTTATGAAGTGGAAAGCCACTTGAACATGTGACATGTTTTGCGGACTGGCCCTTTAAGAGGCAGACCCTAGAAGTGGACAAACCCTTGAAGAGGTGACAAATTTAGGGAATTATGTCCTTTAAGAGGTTGACCAGGGTTGAGTACAAACCCTTGAAACAACAGCATTTTAAGTGTACTGGCCCTTTAAGAGGTGGACCTGGGAAGCTTACAGACCTTTAAAATTGGCAATACTTTAAGGTGACTGGCCTATGAAGAGGATGACCATGGAAGTGGACAGTCCTTAAAGATGCATTATTGTGTGTGGATGGCCTTCTAAGAGACAACCCTGGGAATGGACAGACCTTTGGAAATGTCAATGTGGCTTATGAAGTGGAAAGCCACTTGAACATGTGACATGTTTTGATGACTGGCCCTTTAAGAGGCAGACCCTAGAAGTGGACAAACCCTTGAAGAGGTGACAAATTTAGGGAATTATGTCCTTTAAGAGGTTGACCAGGGTTGTGTACAAACCCTCGAAACAACAGCATTTTAAGTGTACTGGCCCTTTAAGAGGTGGACCTGGGAAGCTTACGGACCTTTAAAATTGGCAATACTTTAAGGTGACTGGCCTATGAAGAGGATGACCATGGAAGTGGACAGTCCTTAAAGATGCATTATTGTGTGTGGGTGGCCTTCTAAGAGACAACCCTGGGAATGGACAGACCTTTGGAAATGTCAATGTGGCTTATGAAGTGGAAAGCCACTTGAACATGAGACATGTTTTGCGGACTGGCCCTTTAAGAGGCAGACCCTAGAAGTGGACAAACCCTTGAAGAGGTGACAAATTTAGGGAATTATGTCCTTTAAGAGGTTGACCAGGGTTGAGTACAAACCCTTGAAACAACAGCATTTTAAGTGTACTGGCCCTTTAAGAGGTGGACCTGGGAAGCTTACAGACCTTTAAAATTGGCAATACTTTAAGGTGACTGGCCTATGAAGAGGATGACCATGGAAGTGGACAGTCCTTAAAGATGCATTATTGTGTGTGGGTGGCCTTCTAAGAGACAACCCTGGGAATGGACAGACCTTTGGAAATGTCAATGTGGCTTATGAAGTGGAAAGCCACTTGAACATGTGACATGTTTTGCGGACTGGCCCTTTAAGAGGCAGACCCTAGAAGTGGACAAACCCTTGAAGAGGTGACAAATTTAGGGAATTATGTCCTTTAAGAGGTTGACCAGGGTTGTGTACAAACCCTCGAAACAACAGCATTTTAAGTGTACTGGCCCTTTAAGAGGTGGACCTGGGAAGCTTACGGACCTTTAAAATTGGCAATACTTTAAGGTGACTGGCCTATGAAGAGGATGACCATGGAAGTGGACAGTCCTTAAAGATGCATTATTGTGTGTGGGTGGCCTTCTAAGAGACAACCCTGGGAATGGACAGACCTTTGGAAATGTCAATGTGGCTTATGAAGTGGAAAGCCACTTGAACATGTGACATGTTTTGCGGACTGGCCCTTTAAGAGGCAGACCCTAGAAGTGGACAAACCCTTGAAGAGGTTACAAATTTAGGGAATTATGTCCTTTAAGAGGTTGACCAGGGTTGTGTACAAACCCTCAAAATAACAGCATTTTAAGTGTACTGGCCCTTTAAGAGGTGGACCTGGGAAGCTTACGGACCTTTAAAATTGGCAATACTTTAAGGTGACTGGCCTATGAAGAGGATGACCATGGAAGTGGACAGTCCTTAAAGATGCATTATTGTGTGTGGGTGGCCTTCTAAGAGACAACCCTGGGAATGGACAGACCTTTGGAAATGTCAATGTGGCTTATGAAGTGGAAAGCCACTTGAACATGTGACATGTTTTGCGGACTGGCCCTTTAAGAGGCAGACCCTAGAAGTGGACAAACCCTTGAAGAGGTGACAAATTTAGGGAATTATGTCCTTTAAGAGGTTGACCAGGGTTGTGTACAAACCCTTGAAACAACAGCATTTTAAGTGTACTGGCCCTTTAAGAGGTGGACCTGGGAAGCTTACAGACCTTTAAAATTGGCAATACTTTAAGGTGACTGGCCTATGAAGAGGATGACCATGGAAGTGGACAGTCCTTAAAGATGCATTATTGTGTGTGGGTGGCCTTCTAAGAGACAACCCTGGGAATGGACAGACCTTTGGAAATGTCAATGTGGCTTATGAAGTGGAAAGCCACTTGAACATGTGACATGTTTTGCGGACTGGCCCTTTAAGAGGCAGACCCTAGAAGTGGACAAACCCTTGAAGAGGTGACAAATTTAGGGAATTATGTCCTTTAAGAGGTTGACCAGGGTTGTGTACAAACCCTTGAAACAACAGCATTTTAAGTGTACTGGCCCTTTAAGAGGTGGACCTGGGAAGCTTACAGACCTTTAAAATTGGCAATACTTTAAGGTGACTGGCCTATGAAGAGGATGACCATGGAAGTGGACAGTCCTTAAAGATGCATTATTGTGTGTGGGTGGCCTTCTAAGAGACAACCCTGGGAATGGACAGACCTTTGGAAATGTCAATGTGGCTTATGAAGTGGAAAGCCACTTGAACATGTGACATGTTTTGCGGACTGGCCCTTTAAGAGGCAGACCCTAGAAGTGGACAAACCCTTGAAGAGGTGACAAATTTAGGGAATTATGTCCTTTAAGAGGTTGACCAGGGTTGTGTACAAACCCTCAAAACAACAGCATTTTAAGTGTACTGGCCCTTTAAGAGGTGGACCGGGGAAGCTTACGGACCTTTAAAATTGGCAATACTTTAAGGTGACTGGCCTATGAAGAGGATGACCATGGAAGTGGACAGTCCTTAAAGATGCATTATTGTGTGTGGGTGGCCTTCTAAGAGACAACCCTGGGAATGGACAGACCTTTGGAAATGTCAATGTGGCTTATGAAGTGGAAAGCCACTTGAACATGTGATATGTTTTGATGACTGGCCCTTTAAGAGGCAGACCCTAGAAGTGGACAAACCCTTGAAGAGGTGACAAATTTAGGGAATTATGTCCTTTAAGAGGTTGACCAGGGTTGTGTACAAACCCTTGAAACAACAGCATTTTAAGTGTACTGGCCCTTTAAGAGGTGGACCTGGGAAGCTTACAGACCTTTAAAATTGGCAATACTTTAAGGTGACTGGCCTATGAAGAGGATGACCATGGAAGTGGACAGTCCTTAAAGATGCATTATTGTGTGTGGGTGGCCTTCTAAGAGACAACCCTGGGAATGGACAGACCTTTGGAAATGTCAATGTGGCTTATGAAGTGGAAAGCCACTTGAACATGTGACATGTTTTGATGACTGGCCCTTTAAGAGGCAGACCCTAGAAGTGGACAAACCCTTGAAGAGGTGACAAATTTAGGGAATTATGTCCTTTAAGAGGTTGACCAGGGTTGTGTACAAACCCTTGAAACAACAGCATTTTAAGTGTACTGGCCCTTTAAGAGGTGGACCTGGGAAGCTTACAGACCTTTAAAATTGGCAATACTTTAAGGTGACTGGCCTATGAAGAGGATGACCATGGAAGTGGACAGTCCTTAAAGATGCATTATTGTGTGTGGGTGGCCTTCTAAGAGACAACCCTGGGAATGGACAGACCTTTGGAAATGTCAATGTGGCTTATGAAGTGGAAAGCCACTTGAACATGTGACATGTTTTGCGGACTGGCCCTTTAAGAGGCAGACCCTAGAAGTGGACAAACCCTTGAAGAGGTGACAAATTTAGGGAATTATGTCCTTTAAGAGGTTGACCAGGGTTGAGTACAAACCCTTGAAACAACAGCATTTTAAGTGTACTGGCCCTTTAAGAGGTGGACCTGGGAAGCTTACAGACCTTTAAAATTGGCAATACTTTAAGGTGACTGGCCTATGAAGAGGATGACCATGGAAGTGGACAGTCCTTAAAGATGCATTATTGTGTGTGGGTGGCCTTCTAAGAGACAACCCTGGGAATGGACAGACCTTTGGAAATGTCAATGTGGCTTATGAAGTGGAAAGCCACTTGAACATGTGACATGTTTTGATGACTGGCCCTTTAAGAGGCAGACCCTAGAAGTGGACAAACCCTTGAAGAGGTGACAAATTTAGGGAATTATGTCCTTTAAGAGGTTGACCAGGGTTGTGTACAAACCCTTGAAACAACAGCATTTTAAGTGTACTGGCCCTTTAAGAGGTGGACCTGGGAAGCTTACAGACCTTTAAAATTGGCAATACTTTAAGGTGACTGGCCTATGAAGAGGATGACCATGGAAGTGGACAGTCCTTAAAGATGCATTATTGTGTGTGGGTGGCCTTCTAAGAGACAACCCTGGGAATGGACAGACCTTTGGAAATGTCAATGTGGCTTATGAAGTGGAAAGCCACTTGAACATGTGACATGTTTTGCGGAGTGGCCCTTTAAGAGGCAGACCCTAGAAGTGGACAAACCCTTGAAGAGGTGACAAATTTAGGGAATTATGTCCTTTAAGAGGTTGACCAGGGTTGTGTACAAACCCTTGAAACAACAGCATTTTAAGTGTACTGGCCCTTTAAGAGGTGGACCTGGGAAGCTTACAGACCTTTAAAATTGGCAATACTTTAAGGTGACTGGCCTATGAAGAGGATGACCATGGAAGTGGACAGTCCTTAAATATGCATTATTGTGTGTGGGTGGCCTTCTAAGAGACAACCCTGGGAATGGACAGACCTTTGGAAATGTCAATGTGGCTTATGAAGTGGAAAGCCACTTGAACATGTGACATGTTTTGATGACTGGCCCTTTAAGAGGCAGACCCTAGAAGTGGACAAACCCTTGAAGAGGTGACAAATTTAGTGAATTATGTCCTTTAAGAGGTTGACCAGGGTTGTGTACAAACCCTTGAAACAACAGCATTTTAAGTGTACTGGCCCTTTAAGAGGTGGACCTGGGAAGCTTACAGACCTTTAAAATTGGCAATACTTTAAGGTGACTGGCCTATGAAGAGGATGACCATGGAAGTGGACAGTCCTTAAAGATGCATTATTGTGTGTGGGTGGCCTTCTAAGAGACAACCCTGGGATGGACAGACCTTTGGAAATGTCAATGTGGCTTATGAAGTGGAAAGCCACTTGAACATGTGACATGTTTTGCGGACTGGCCCTTTAAGAGGCAGACCCTAGAAGTGGACAAACCCTTGAAGAGGTGACAAATTTAGGGAATTATGTCCTTTAAGAGGTTGACCAGGGTTGTGTACAAACCCTTGAAACAACAGCATTTTAAGTGTACTGGCCCTTTAAGAGGTGGACCTGGGAAGCTTACAGACCTTTAAAATTGGCAATACTTTAAGGTGACTGGCCTATGAAGAGGATGACCATGGAAGTGGACAGTCCTTAAAGATGCATTATTGTGTGTGGGTGGCCTTCTAAGAGACAACCCTGGGGAATGGACAGACCTTTGGAAATGTCAATGTGGCTTATGAAGTGGAAAGCCACTTGAACATGTGACATGTTTTGATGACTGGCCCTTTAAGAGGCAGACCCTAGAAGTGGACAAACCCTTGAAGAGGGTGACAAATTTAGGGAATTATGTCCTTTAAGAGGTTGACCAGGGTTGTGTACAAACCCTTGAAACAACAGCATTTTAAGTGTACTGGCCCTTTAAGAGGTGGACCTGGGAAGCTTACAGACCTTTAAAATTGGCAATACTTTAAGGTGACTGGCCTATGAAGAGGATGACCATGGAAGTGGACAGTCCTTAAAGATGCATTATTGTGTGTGGGTGGCCTTCTAAGAGACAACCCTGGGAATGGACAGACCTTTGGAAATGTCAATGTGGCTTATGAAGTGGAAAGCCACTTGAACATGTGACATGTTTTGCGGACTGGCCCTTTAAGAGGCAGACCCTAGAAGTGGACAAACCCTTGAAGAGGTGACAAATTTAGGGAATTATGTCCTTTAAGAGGTTGACAAGGGTTGTGTACAAACCCTCGAAACAACAGCATTTTAAGTGTACTGGCCCTTTAAGAGGTGGACCTGGGAAGCTTACAGACCTTTAAAATTGGCAATACTTTAAGGTGACTGGCCTATGAAGAGGATGACCATGGAAGTGGACAGTCCTTAAAGATGCATTATTGTGTGTGGGTGGCCTTCTAAGAGACAACCCTGGGAATGGACAGACCTTTGGAAATGTCAATGTGGCTTATGAAGTGAAAGCCACTTGAACATGTGACATGTTTTGCGGACTGGCCCTTTAAGAGGCAGACCCTAGAAGTGGACAAACCCTTGAAGAGGTGACAAATTTAGGGAATTATGTCCTTTAAGAGGTTGACCAGGGTTGTGTACAAACCCTTGAAACAACAGCATTTTAAGTGTACTGGCCCTTTAAGAGGGTGGACCTGGAAGCTTACAGACCTTTAAAATTGGCAATACTTTAAGGTGACTGGCCTATGAAGAGGATGACCATGGAAGTGGACAGTCCTTAAAGATGCATTATTGTGTGTGGGTGGCCTTCTAAGAGACAACCCTGGGAATGGACAGACCTTTGGAAATGTCAATGTGGCTTATGAAGTGGAAAGCCACTTGAACATGTGACATGTTTTGATGACTGGCCCTTTAAGAGGCAGACCCTAGAAGTGGACAAACCCTTGAAGAGGTGACAAATTTAGTGAATTATGTCCTTTAAGAGGGTTGACCAGGGTTGTGTACAAACCCTTGAAACAACAGCATTTTAAGTGTACTGGCCCTTTAAGAGGTGGACCTGGAAGCTTACAGACCTTTAAAATTGGCAATACTTTAAGGTGACTGGCCTATGAAGAGGATGACCATGGAAGTGGACAGTCCTTAAAGATGCATTATTGTGTGTGGGTGGCCTTCTAAGAGACAACCCTGGGAATGGACAGACCCTTTGGAAATGTCAATGTGGCTTATGAAGTGGAAAGCCACTTGAACATGTGACATGTTTTGATGACTGGCCCCTTTAAGAGGCAGACCCTAGAAGTGGACAAACCCTTGAAGAGGTGACAAATTTAGTGAATTATGTCCTTTAAGAGGTTGACCAGGGTTGTGTACAAACCCTTGAAACAACAGCATTTTAAGTGTACTGGCCCCTTTAAGAGGTGGGACCTGGGAAGCTTACAGACCTTTAAATTGGCAATACTTTAAGGTGACTGGCCTATGAAGAGGATGACCATGGAAGTGGACAGTCCTTAAAGATGCATTATTGTGTGTGGGTGGCCTTCTAAGAGACAACCCTGGGAATGGACAGACCTTTGAAATGTCAATGTGGCTTATGAAGTGGAAAGCCACTTGAACATGTGACATGTTTTGCGGACTGGCCCTTTAAGAGGCAGACCCTAGAAGTGGACAAACCCTTGAAGAGGTGACAAATTTAGGGAATTATGTCCTTTAAGAGGGTTGACCAGGGGTTGTGTACAAACCCTTGAAACAACAGCATTTTAAGTGTACTGGCCCTTTAAGAGGTGGACCTGGGAAGCTTACAGACCTTTAAAATTGGCAATACTTTAAGGTGACTGGCCTATGAAGAGGATGACCATGGAAGTGGACAGTCCTTAAATATGCATTATTGTGTGTGGGTGGCCTTCTAAGAGACAACCCTGGGAATGGACAGACCTTTGGAAATGTCAATGTGGCTTATGAAGTGGAAAGCCACTTGAACATGTGACATGTTTTGATGACTGGCCCTTTAAGAGGCAGACCCTAGAAGTGGACAAACCCTTGAAGAGGTGACAAATTAGTGAATTATGTCCTTTAAGAGGTTGACCAGGGTTGTGTACAAACCCTTGAAACAACAGCATTTTAAGTGTACTGGCCCTTTAAGAGGTGGACCTGGGAAGCTTACAGACCTTTAAAATTGGCAATACTTTAAGGTGACTGGCCTATGAAGAGGATGACCATGGAAGTGGACAGTCCTTAAAGATGCATTATTGTGTGTGGGTGGCCTTCTAAGAGACAACCCTGGGATGGACAGACCTTTGGAAATGTCAATGTGGCTTATGAAGTGGAAAGCCACTTGAACATGTGACATGTTTTGCGGACTGGCCCTTTAAGAGGCAGACCCTAGAAGTGGACAAACCCCTTGAAGAGGTGACAAATTTAGGGAATTATGTCCTTTAAGAGGTTGACCAGGGTTGTGTACAAACCCTTGAAACAACAGGCATTTTAAGTGTACTGGCCCTTTAAGAGGTGGACCTGGGAAGCTTACAGACCTTTAAAATTGGCAATACTTTAAGGTGACTGGCCTATGAAGAGGATGACCATGGAAGTGGACAGTCCTTAAAGATGCATTATTGTGTGTGGGTGGCCTTCTAAGAGACAACCCTGGGAATGGACAGACCTTTGGAAATGTCAATGTGGCTTATGAAGTGGAAAGCCACTTGAACATGTGACATGTTTTGATGACTGGCCCTTTAAGAGGCAGACCCTAGAAGTGGACAAACCCTTGAAGAGGTGACAAATTTAGGGAATTATGTCCTTTAAGAGGTTGACCAGGGTTGTGTACAAACCTTGAAACAACAGCATTTTAAGTGTACTGGCCCTTTAAGAGGTGGACCTGGGAAGCTTACAGACCTTTAAAATTGGCAATACTTTAAGGTGACTGGCCTATGAAGAGGATGACCATGGAAGTGGACAGTCCTTAAAGATGCATTATTGTGTGTGGGTGGCCTTCTAAGAGACAACCCTGGGAATGGACAGACCTTTGGAAATGTCAATGTGGCTTATGAAGTGGAAAGCCACTTGAACATGTGACATGTTTTGCGGACTGGCCCTTTAAGAGGCAGACCCTAGAAGTGGACAAACCCTTGAAGAGGTGACAAATTTAGGGAATTATGTCCTTTAAGAGGTTGACCAGGGTTGAGTACAAACCCTTGAAACAACAGCATTTTAAGTGTACTGGCCCTTTAAGAGGTGGACCTGGGAA